>NC_059388.1:29887747-30187747 GCF_019703515.2 Myxocyprinus asiaticus | reverse complement strand
ATGCTAAAACATGCTAGCAATGCCTAGGTAAGTGCTAAAACATGCTAGCAACATGTTAAAACATGCTAGCAATGCCTAGCTAAGTGCTACAACATGTTAACAACATGGTAAAACATGCTAGCAATGCCTAGCTAAGTTCTAAAACATGCTAGCAACATGCTAAAATGTGCTAGTCACATCAAGCTAAGTGCTAAAGCATGCTAGCAATGCATAGCTAAGTGCTAAAACATACTAGCTAGCTAAGTGCTTAAACATGCGATTATTTCCCAAAAAATGAGAGGGACAAACTTAGAGATTTCTAAAAGTAAGGGATGAGTTATAATAGTTACTACAGTTATGCCCCTGTACATGTCAGTATTATATCAGCATTGCAAAACCAATATTGGTTGACAACTAGTACAGAGGAAAAGAAACTGTTTTATGAGCTTATTTTAGTTAAATTTAGATCAAATCTGATCCCAGAGCAGTACTTACAGGCAACATCTCTTATGAACTGACACAGATTTCCCTTACTGAAAAATCTGTGATTATTTGAGCACTGTAACCCACAGAAAATATGAACAGCGTCTATGTATGACAGCTGCATCAACACCTCCACATGCAGTGAGTCAGAGAGGAGATTCACAACAGCTCAAGTACACAAACACACACTTCGCAATAAGTCATTTTGACAGCTTAGACACATGCTATTACATCTGATATCTGACAAAACTATTCCTTAACATCCCTAAGAAAAAAAAAGGTGTTATTCCACAACACTGGCATAAACATACACAAGCTTAAACAGCACTGCACAGATTTACACTGAATCATATGTTTAAGGTGCATGTGTATGGATTACAATGGTTCTTAACATAACTGAACTAATATATCTTAATGTTTTGGGTTTAATATTGGGCTAGGTAAAAATATAGATTTTCCGATGCATCGCGATCTACATTTGAACGATCTCAATGTCGATTCTTAAATCCCAAGATCAATCTTTTACTCTATGTGGCAACTCTCTACAATGCGTGTAAATCACCACATTTTGAGCTACGTATGTGACTAAAAATGTCTGTTATTAGCCACTGGCTGGTAAATGTTCAGAAAGTGTAGTATAGTGGGGAAGAAGTTCAGCATCGTGTTGAGAGTAAAAGTTTGATCCACGCAACCGATTTGTCATTGAATAAATGTAACTTTTAATACCCTTTATGTTCTTTACAGTCAGTTGTTGATCAAAAACAACAAAACATAAACATTTAATTTTATCACGCATAGCACGGATGTGGTAAATAAGCAATCAGAGTCCTCTCTCGTTAATATGGGCTCTTTAACAGGTGCTCTTTATATAAGTGCCTGTTTTCTTAAAGAGACAGTACCGTTTTTTAGCATGTGTTCAACAAATCAAAGTAAATACTTGTAAACAGTACAAAGTATGCATCTACATGTATATATATGCAATATAACATCATATTTATTGATGGAATACATGGATTTTTTCATTTATAAAAAGCCAAAATGTGACCAAAATGACGAAGAACTAATCAAATATAATTAGTAAAATTTATATTTTCATAATGTGCCTAGTAAGAAGGTCCCCTGTATAAGTAACAGCATTTTCTGGGAGAGAATTTCTTTCATATGTAAGCAAAAGGGACAATTTAATGGAAATACACCCATATGAATCGATATTGAAATTGAATCGAGAGCTTGTGAATCGGTAACTAGAATAGAATCAGGAAATCAATTCCCAGCCCTAGTTCAGTACAAGCCAAACTCAATCAACCACATTTGTGACAAAGTTGAATAGCACAAAAAATTATTTTGACTCGAAATTCGAAATAAATAAAAATGCGGTTGACAATGGAAGCGATTGGGGGCAGTGAATAAACATTAGAACACACACCATTTCAAAAGTATAGCCACAAAATGTTATATGTGCTAATATGATTTTAGTGTGTTAAAATCAGGGAATTATCAGCATTACAGCATTTACCGGATTACAGGGTTGTAATACAGTAAGCAAATTTATCACACTAAAATCATGTTATCACATATAGCAGCCCTCTACATAGTGAGTAAATCACTCGCAAATGTGACCAAATTTCGCGCTATGTGACTAAAATATGTCTGTTATTAGCCACTGGCAAGTAAATATTCAGATTTTACTCGCCAGAGATTGAGTTGTGTAGTGGCGAAGAACTATCGCACCGTGATCCTTTTACTGAATAAGACACCGGCAATTAAAAAGCTGGATTCAGTCTAATCTTTTACAGTGTGTTGTGTCTCGTGAGCGCGCCCTGAAGGAAATTTACCTTATTTGGCTGCAGTGGGTCTGGATCTGTCGTGATAGCGCTGTCACTTTAGTTCAGCCGTGAAATGGCATAGACATTGCACCTTTTTTTTTTTTTAATCCCCTTTTCTCCCAATTTGGAATGCCCAATTCCCATTACTTAGCAGGTCCTCATGGTGGCGCGGTTACTCACCTCAATCCGGTTGGCAGAGGACAAGTCTCAGTTGCTTCCGCTTCTGAGACTGTCAATCCGTGCATCTTATCACGTGACTCGTTGTGCATGACACCGCAGAGACTCGCAGCATGTGGAGGCTCATGCTACTCTCCGCGATCCACGCACAACTTACCACGCGCCCCATTGAAAGCGAGAACCACTAATCGTGACCACGAGGAGGTTACCCCATGTGACTCTACCCTCCCTAGCAACCGGGCCAATTTGGTTGCTTAGGAGACCTGGCTGGAGTCACTCAGCACACCCTGGATTCGAACTCACGACTCCGGGGGTGACAGTCAGCGTCAATACTCGCTGAGATACCCAGGCCCCAAGAATGGCAACTTTGACTTTAGTTAAACTTTTCCCCGGACAGTTTTCACAACATTCTCCCTTTTACAGCATGGCTACAGACCAGTAACGCACCTGCTGGACGTCCAAGGTAAAAGTGTTGCAAAACATGTACAATAAATATTTGTACAAGAAAGTCATACTCACTATACAAGTAAAAGTCTCCTTTTGCCTCATTTCGTGTATTTTGTATCCAAAGACGAGACCCGGGCACTGCATTTTCATTTCATGTCTCTTTTAAAATCCTGTCTGTTATTTACAGTCAGTTGGTGATCAAAAAGATAAAAAGAAACATTACTTCTAATCATACATTGCACAGATGAGGGAAAAGCCACCGTGCAACTTCTCTCGTTAATGTGCAATGCGCTAATTCAACCGTAAACACTTGTTCGTCGAGCGGACATTCTCTTAAAGAGACAGAACTAATTTAGAGCTTATTAATAAAGCTGTTACAGTTATGAAATTTGGCTGATGATTAATTGTCAAACAAATAATTGCGATTATGATGATTAATTGTCTGTTTTATGGCTATGACGATTAATTGTCTCTTTAAGGGCTTTCACGATTAATTGTCATATAAACTGTCATATTTTTTAAGGTGTGCTTTTTTTCTGCATGTGTGCTTCATACATCTTAAGAAGTCATTTTTATTTAACTTGAAATATATAAATCAGATAATAAAATAGGCATATATGATTTCCTTTTGAGGCTTTAAAAACGTATGAATGACGTGAAAAATAATGTTTTAAATATCAAAATATTCCTTAATACTTCAAATATGTCTCTTTTCTGGTCAACTATACATTTACACTATTGCTTTTTTTAACACATATTTTATATTATATATATATTTTTTCGTAATTATTTATGCAAACATTTTTTATAATAATAATAATATTAATATATATATATATATATATTTTTTTTTGTTTGTTTGTTTTTTGCATAGTAGTTTTGATATAGTAGCACTTAAATTATATTTATTATATAATTATTAATTCTATTTTCATTAGGTTCCAACCAAATTTTTTTTAATGAAATTTCAAACAGTGACAACAGCTTGTATCATTATTAAAAATGCAATTTCATGACATCAAATAAATTGATAGAATGTGAAATGTATACATTTGTACACAAGCAAAAATGTGACTAAAAGGATCAAAAGTGAAAATTACTATTATTATTTATTTATTTTTTTCCCTAATTTGGAATGCCCAATTCCCAGTGCGCTCTAAGTCCTCATGGTGGCGTAGTGACTCGCCTCAATCCAGGTGGCGGAGGACGAATCTCAGTTGCCTCCGCGTCTGAGTCCGTCAATCCGCACATCTTATCACGTGGCTTGTTGAGCGCGTTACCGCGGAGACCTAGTGTGTGTGGAGGCTTCACGCTATTCTCCGCGGCATCCACGCACAACTCACCACGCGCCCCACCGAGAGCGAGAACCACATTATAGCGACCACAAGGAGGTTGCCCCATGTGACTCTACCCTCCCTAGCAACCGGGCCAATTTGGTTGCTTAGGAGACCTGGCTGGAGTCACTCAGCACACCCTGGATTCGAACTCGTGACTCCAGGGGTGATAGTCAGCGTTAATACTCGCTGAGCTACCCAGGCCCCCTCAAAAGCAAAATATGAAAATAAAAATCACAATCTCATACTATATTGTGTGAAATCATATATATAAACATTTATATATATTATATATGATGCCCCCTTCTCGGTTTTCTTAATATCTTTTTTAGATTTCAGTTGCATACGCTAACACGTCGTCAAAAGTCTGGCGAGTAAAAACAAAAATTTACAAGCTAACGGTGATTCTTTCTCCATCGTGTCCGTAGAGGGTTGTATAGTGTTAACGTGTTGTGGCAATATTTTTAAAACTATTTGTATATTTTAATGTTTATTGACTGGTTCAATTCACTTCCATTGTAAGTGTCTAATCAAAAAAAATATGATTAAATGTTTGGCATGTCGAAATAATTTTTTTGTGGTAAACAACATCATGCCAAAAACGTTGATTGAGCTAAACTTGTATTAAACCCGGAACATTCCTTTATGGAAAACATCACACTTAATCAGTAAAACACTTTCATTAACTGAGGCCGAGGACAATTCCTCAATGTCACGTCTGTCAAGACTAGTTAGTTTCCTGGGCACATATAGCACAACTGTCACATTAAATAATATCTCCTCTTGATGGGTTCATTGTCTTGGCTTTACTCGGCTTGGGTAGGAATTTACAAAGCAACATATCTCAAAATTTCAGATGATGACAAATTCCTCCCGTGAGCATGTTTAAGTCCAAAATGTGGATTCACTCCTATCAAAACATCATATTGTAGATTAAAATTGCCTTTTGATCTCACACTCATGGGTTTCTCTATACTACCCATTGCTCCTGGCTTTTTCATTCAAAAGGACCAACATTTACAGACTTTTGGTGAAGCTTAGCACTGATACATAAATGCAAGTATCCCTTGAGAAATGAGCTCTGGATGAGTCACATATTTAAGAGGCTTTAATTAAGAATGCTTGTGCAAAATGTGTCAAAACCAGACCCTTTCTGATCCGTTCCAGCAAGCAGCCTATAGGAAATGTAAGGATATGGCAAACAGAAACATAAAGCAAAAGACTATATTCTTGTGAATGTAAATGACCCATTCATTCAGTAATCAGGTCTATTGTCTAATGCCTCTCATATATGTGTGTTTTTGTAAAAGACAGATTGACACTCCGTGATCCGGGCTCAGCATTGCATTCATCTCACAAAAAAACAATCCTCTCCAAGAGTCCTTCAAAATGATAATCATACAAAGAAAGGTCTACACATCCTCGATCTGATGAAAGCATCAGCATAACATGTCTATATTAGCAACCTATTCTGTCACCACATACATCTGCACGAACCACCGAGGTAGACATGCATCAACATGTGATGTTGTTCGTAAAAACCTACCCCTATATGAAAACTTATCTACAAAACCATATTTACTGTACTTAATTAATGAATCCCTTTTTACCTCTGAGGAAGTGTCAAACGAAAGTTTAGGGATGAGAATTGTAACGATTCAGGTTCCGATTCTTTAATGATTACGATTCTTTAAGCGCTTTTGAGGAAGAAATATTTGGAAATAAGAAACGCAATTCTACTGATGCATAAGTGTTTTGATGAACTAAAAAGAAACGGCTCATAAGATTCATTCATTCGGGAACCGCACAACGCTGGTCACACTGTATGTTTTTGATTCACTTAAAAGAACCGGCTCATAAGATTCATCCGTTCGGGAACTGCACAACAGTGTATGTTTCTGATTCTCAAAAAAAAAGAAGAAAAAAAACAGTTTATAAGAGTATAAGAAATGTATGTTACGTGCTGTAGATTCAATAGAACCAGCTCGTAAGAGTCATTCGTTTGAGAATCGGACTACGCTGGCTGCACAGGTATGTTCCAAGCTGTAGATTCAAAAGAAAAGATTTGAAAGAGTCATTCGTCCGGGAATCAGACTACACTTGTGGCGCTGCATGTTTCACACTGTAGATTCAAAAGAAAAGATTTGAAAGAGTCATTCGTCCGGGAATCAGACTACACTTGTGGCACTGCATGTTTCACACTGTAGTTTCAAAAGAAAAGATTCGTAAGAGTCATTCGTTCGGGAATCAGACTACACTTGTGGCACTGCATGTTTCACACTGTAGTTTCAAAAGAAAAGATTCGTAAGAGTCATTCGTTCGGGAATCAGACTACACTTGTAGTTTCAAAAGAAAAGATTCGTAAGAGTCATTCGTTCGGGAATCAGACTACACTTGTGGCGTTGCATGTTTCACACTGTAGATTCAAAAGAAAAGATTTGAAAGAGTCATTCGTCCGGGAATCAGACTACACTTGTGGCGTTACATGTTTCACACTGTAGTTTCAAAAGAAAAGATTCGTAAGAGTCATTCGTTCGGGAATCAGACTACACTTGTGGCACTGCATGTTTCACGCTGTAGATTCAAAAGAAAAGATTCGTAAGAGTCATTCGTCCGGGAATCAGACTACACTTGTGGTGTTGCATGTTTCACACTGTAGTTTCAAAAGAAAAGATTCGTAAGAGTCATTTGTCTGGGAATCAGAATACACTGGCCATGCTGTATATTTTACGCTGTAGTTTCAAAAGAAAAGATTTGTAAGAGTCATTCGTCCGGGAATCAGACTACACTTGTGGCGTTGCATGTTTCACACTGTAGTTTCAAAAGAAAAGATTCGTAAGAGTCATTTGTCTGGGAATCAGAATACACTGGCCACGCTGTATATTTTACGTTGTAGATTTAAAAGAAAAGATTCGTAAGAGTCATTCGTTCGGGAATCAGACTACACTTGTGGCGTTGCATGTTTCACACTGTAGTTTCAAAAGAAAAGATTTGTAAGAGTCATTTGTCTGGGAATCAGAATACACTGGCCACGCTGTATATTTTACGCTGTAGTTTCAAAAGAAAAGATTCGTAAGAGTCATTCGTTAAGGAATCAGACTACACTTGTGGCGCTGCATGTTTGACACTGTAGATTCAAAAGAAAAGATTTGTAAGAGTCATTCGTTAAGGAATCAGACTACACTTGTGGCATTGCATGGTTCACACTGTAGTTTCAAAAGAAAAGATTCGTAAGAGTCACTTGTCTGGGAATCAGAATACACTGGCCACGCTGTATATTTCACGCTGTAGATTCAAAAGAACCAATTCGTAATAGTTCATTCGTGAATCAAACTACACTGGTTGCGCTGCATGTTTCACACTGTAGATTTTTTAAAAATGTTTCATGAGATTAATTCGTTCGGGAATCGGACTACACTGGTCACGTTGTATGTGCTTTGAAATTTGAAGATAAATCAGAAATGTTCTGTTTTGATCATGTATAAAAAAAATTGCACTGCATATCAAACTGATCAATTAGTCATGTGTCATATGTTGTTGGAAAGCTCTCAAATAGGGGAATACAACCAGCCTATTTGTTTTACTCACCTAAAAAAAATATAGCAAGTAACAGCTAAGTATATGTCTTTAACAATTATGTTGGTGTTTCTTATATGCCACATTTTCACTTATAACTTCATCATCAAAAATAAACTGAACATAAAATACCACATACCATTACTTAGAGGAGGTGATTATCTTTCAAAAGAGCCCACACACAATGTAATCGGATGCAAAGATCATTAGATAACCCACACGTAAATGACCGTCACAAGTACATGACACAGACTCAATGATGACTCAAATGGCACAGAATGAAACTCATTCTGTGAAATCTCATTACTAAAATCATATCTGCATGCTATGCAAACCTTTAGTCCTCGTTGTGTTTGCATGTGTAATTAGTTCTTATGTACAATTATTATTTGTTTGGAGATGTTTTTGGACACTATGATAAATTAATTTAGTAACACTATAACTTTTGATTGCTTTGTCGTGTCAACACAACATTTTTCTCAGATACAGTTGACATGATTGGGAACAAAACAAAAGCAGTTTTTCGGAGCCACCTTATTTACACCCAGAGATATATAATGTCAAATAAGACAAATTTGGCTCCGTTTTTGTTTTCAGCAGTTTCTTCTTTTTTATGGTAAACATAGAAACAAAGTGTGTAAAACCAAACACACACGTATTTTAAATATACTGTAATCTGGGTCTTATCCAAGATAGAGAACTGCTGACTACAGCACCAGCTGTAAGAGGATACACACACACTGTTCTTGTGCGTGTGAAGTCAATATAAACGTCCACAGTCTCCGAAACTTTGTCCTTTCCTAAAATATAAACAAATATGAATTACCTTTTGATTGTCCTGTGGTGTCACTTTAGATATCGTTATTAATTCTGATAGCAGAGAGACCAGAAATCAGTGTCTGAAACTCACAAGACCTTTAAGATGATAAAAAATTATGATAGGAAAAAAAGAACAAATATATCACATATTTGAGTGTAGTTTATTAGTATTAGTCATAATGCAGACAGCTACCACAGAGCTACGGAAACATGGCGGGACAGCAGCTCACTTTACACAGGCAAAGATCTGTGTGTGTGTGTGTGTGTGTGTGTGTGTGTGTGTGTGTGTGTGATAATCCGACTCATAAACCAGGCATCTCAAAGACAGTTCTGATCATAAGCCGAGACTTAGCTGACAGAGAGTTTGGATTGCGATAGATACAAAACTTGAAAAAGTGACTAAATGTGACTACTGTCAGATTTTTGTAAGATGACGCTGCAGCCTCAGGTTTTGTCACATTGCAGTTTACCTACTTATCAACATTCAACGCACGTGCAGAGACAGACCGACAGACAGACTGACTGACAGACAGACATGCTGAGTGACCAAGCACAGATAAAATCTATCCCGCAGAATAGAGAAATAGAAAACGAGATAACAGGTGTCTGCCAAACCATTTTGGCCATTTCTCCCTTTATTACAGCCAAGTTAGGGATAATGTACACAAATAAACCAAGTGAGGGTGAAAAACAGAGATGTGTCTGACATTTCTACTCTCCTGCAGCATCCTTGACTATTGCAAAACAGCAGCGGAGAGTGTAATTCCACTCTGACTGCCCTCACTAAGGTCCTGTTGTCTATCTGAAGGGCAAACAGTATTGACTAGATACACAGACTGTGAGCCGAGGCAAACTTTCAGTTTAACACTTAAATGTCATTACTAAAAGCAACATATCATGTGCAGTGTTCATTTTTACACAGGTCATAATTTTAGTCTTTAGTTAATATTTTTTGTCATATTCACTAACTTTAGTCATTTTTACACTTATTAAACGACATATCATTTAAGTACAACAATAATAACATTATAGTAGGATAATATTTAATAATGTGCAGTATGATAACAAGTGTCAAACTGTAACAGTCAAAACTTAAACCAAACATTTTTACACCAAACATATATTAAAATATCAACTTGTATAAGACCTTGTGAAAACCTGAAATAAGTTGATAATACCAGATAATGAGTGATCAACATTTTAGCCACTTAGTGTGGATTCAAATCCTAAAAGTTGACAAAATGAACATTTAGCACATATACACTAGGGATGGGCATTTTGTAGTAATTTTGCAGTCGAGTACTCTAACCCACAAAAAACGAATAACTGATGACTTATAAATAAAGGTGCAAGTTAAAAATAACAAGTGTGAAATTTTATTTTAACTTATATTTATATTTTAACCCTACTTAATTATTCATGCGATACTACTTATTGTATTAATGCTTGTAAATGATTCCAAAGTAAATTCAAGTTTTAACAAAATCTTTGTCTCATCTTGGCTTGGTGCTGATAAGTGCAAACATCCATTGTCATCTTTTTTTTCTTTGCACAACGGATTCCCTTGTTGTTGATCGCTCCTGCGTATAGTGATATTTTATGTCTCCTCTTCCATCCAGCTGTCATTGAAACGGCACTCCGGCATGTTGATGGAAGCAGGAGACGCAGGTATAATTTCTTTGGCGCCAATCTACCATAGTGGAGACGTGCAGAACTTCAGTGTGCATGTGACATCAAAACAAGATGTGGAGCGGCGCATGTGCGCTCCTGTGCTTACGAGACACCACAAACATAACTGGATAATATCTTTTTCAAATTCGAAATAATTTTAGATATTTTATAACAGTCAACAACCTAACTGGGAAAATCAAGCATTTTCACAACTTTCAAGACTCTGTACGAACCATGAAAATAATAATATATAATTTTTTTAATTACATTAAAAAACATTTGCACACCCAGAGCTTACAGTACACAGAAACCAATACTGACGGCATTAGGGTAATGCACATATATCAACTCCGAGTCTACATAAAGGCGGTCACGTTTCTGTCATTTCACATGTTATTATTCTGAAAAACAAGTGGTGAATGTGGCGTTTTATAAAATGCACTCTGACCGTGTTCAGAGATTTAAAGCACATCCACACATACTGGTCTGATAAGCTTCAGAGTTTCTCGTACCGCTTCACATTTACTTTCCACCATAAAAACAGATCCTTTCCCGTTGGTATGTTGATATGTAACACCAAAATATTACAAGTACTGCCACACCTGTTGAAAGCACACACCAAAGATGCCACGATATCTCCTTAATTTATCCAACACCTTGACAACACATACGCAGAGCGCCCCCCAGTGGACTCAATTGTAACGGCGAGAATTGATGAGAGAATCAGAGGGAAAGTACGGTATGATTCCGTGTTGCCTTCAGCAGGCATCTGCACAAAGGAAAATCAATTTGCGATATTCGAGTAGTCTTTTTAATTGTAGACTAGCTGGTGCAGAATGAGTGCTTGATAAGTCCATTTCTCGTCCCTAATACACATGTGAAAATTTACACAGTTTCTTTTCTGGGAAAACTGTGACTATTGGATATTTACAAAATGGCCTCAACTTCCTGTTTCAACTGTATTCGTCAAGCCATTTCATGGCATCTTTAAAAGCCATCGTTATATGCGACGGCACAAACGTTATTTCCTCATTAAGGCAAAATAAACCAAAAATATAAAGTCTCTACAGCACAAATACATTACACTGCACAGATGGCATATCCAGTCAGCACATGAGGAAATGCACCTGTGTTTTAGTACACACGCTCTATTAATAGTCACACACCTGTGCTAATTCACCACCTCATACAGTAAAGTGCAGGTGACCCTCAGAGCGAGGATCAGTTGTGTACCCTTCAACCACTTGGAGGTGTGTGGTGAAATTATTCTGTAGGATAATGAAAAATGACCTTTTATATCGCCAGGAATAAAAATATTTTTAGCAGTAACGCTAAAGATCTTTCAAGGCAGGCTTATCATGAGCTCTGATGTTTTTAAGCAATGATATATGCTTCTGTAGACACCACAAGTCACTATGATTTCAACTTCAATTAAAAAACAAACAAAATTGCAGAATTCACTGTGAAGTACTACATTACCCATGATTCTGAAGTGAAATCGGCCAATCAGAAGATGTCACTGTTACCATAAAAAAAATAAACTGCAGCAAGCTGGGTTGTGGTGAGTTTTTGCAGGCAAGCAAAGACTATCTTTAAGTAACATTAGATAGCTCGAATCAGGCAGGCTTCCTAAGCAACAAATTGGCCCGGTTGCTAGGGTGGGTAGAGTCACATGGGGTAACCTCCTCAATGTGGTTCGCTCTCTGAGGGGCGCGTGGTGAGTTGTGCGTGGATGCCGCAGAGAATAGCGTGAAGCCTCCACACGCGCTATGTCTCCGCGGAAACACGCTCAACAAGCCACGTGATAAGATGCGCGGGTTGACTGTCTCAGACGCGGAGACAACTGAGATTCGTCCACCGCCACCCGGATTGAGTCACTACGCCACCACGCGGACTTAGAGCACATTGGGAATTGGGCATTCAAATTGGGTAGAAAAAAAATGCTGTAACCCAAGCAGAAACATCTAAAATTCTTTATTCATTATAATGACAAAACAAACCAGATTTGAGCACTACAGGATTAAATAAAAATCCATTACTGTATGAGTGTCAAAACTCTGCTGTGTTTCACACAGGTGAATGTGACCCCGTAGATAAGCTAAGTTTTATGCAAATGCAATACTCTCTCAGTCCATTAGTTAATCTCTGCTTAATGAACACCATTAAAACGCTAAAAATAATGATATTGATAATGAAAATGCTTTCTAAGTGTACAGATGTGAGAATTAAAATAAAAATGCGAAGCCACTTTACATTTGGACTAACATCTGCCATCACTGCGTTAAACCAGAGAACAGTGAGCGGCCCATTTGTATAAATATATTAAGTGCATTTAATGCATCTTTTCAGAATCATAATCATGAGGGATAAATGGAGTGGAGGTCGTATAATAAGTCAGAATCAGTATAAAAGCTAGTGAGAGATATAACTACTCAACAGCTGTGACAACACCATCTCAGTCCATCTGAAAAGCTCGATCTACAATCAAACATTACTTATCGACCCTTTAGTTTATGTCACATCAGGTCAAATTTCATGGAACATTTCATCTAGCATTGGGAACCGAGAACCCTATTCATTTTTTAAAAGAATACTTGGTTTAAAAAGACTCACCAATCTGTCTCCAACTCAATTTGAATCAGTCTAATGACTCTCTCTTTGAGTGAATCATCAGAGCGCTTTAATTCGGAATGAACTGTAAGCTGTTAATGTTAAGGCCACGTCCACACTAATATGCTTTCGATTAAAAATGCATCGTTTTCCTTCCGTCCACACTGAGATGGCGTTTTTGACATCAAAAATGGAGCTTTTCATAAACACTCTCCTAAGTGGATACATTTGAAAACCATTTCTTTGTGGTGTAGTGTGGACAGGGGAAACGGAGATATCTGAAAACGATGATGTATCTGTTGTCATGTGATCCATTCAAGCCAAATCAATCAAGATGGAGGCCCATGTTGTAGCGGCGTTGTTATGCCTGTTATTCACTTTAATAACATTAAGGATAAATGTTACTTTGTACAACCTTCACACTGTATTCCTTCAAAGGTGACGGGATGTTTACACAGAATTGCTGTCTGGCAATATAACATGGAACAGCGATTTCTCACATGCGCAGTAATTTAACAGTTTTCATACATTTTAGTGTGGACGGAGAGTGTTTCAAAAACAAATGCAGTTTTTTCTTTTCTTCTTCCCTGAAGGACAATAAAATTATACATTACGTTTTGGATTTTACTTTTTAAAAATGTTCAACTTTACCATTAATTTGCATATACAAATTAGCAAATAATAAAAAATAAAAAAATTGAACCATTAAGAAAATATAAGAATGTGACATAAACTGGAGGCAGATTGCTGCCATCTGGTGAACAAAATATAAATAACATGACTTAAAAAACATGTCATGCCAGTAACAGCCAGTGGATGGCTGTAGACACCTCCTGTGTAGTTTGACGGGTTGTTGTAACCTAATTTTATATTTTATCACATGATATGCATTTGGATATATATTTAGACATTATCAAACTATTATTTGTCAAAGTTTAGCATTTTAAAATTGATTTGAAGAGTCAGTTTTTGCAGTTAATGTCATTATGCTTGCAATCAAACCTGACCATGGTGTTACAAAGAGAACACATAATAAAACATTTTCTACAAATAAATTATTTCAAACATAAAAATGTAATAGCTTAAAGTAAATGCACAATAATGTCCAGAAAATAAACATCAAAAAACAGAAATGAATTCAGAAAATTCAATTAGAGTATAAAACAGAAGTTTCAGAGTAAACATTTTGCAATTTCAAACTTTCTATAGTAAAAATTTATTTTGCAAACATGTGTGTGTGTGTGTGTGTGCATGTGCGCATGTGAGTGAGTGTGTGTCAGATCGCGGTCATCAACTGGAAAACAATAGATGACTTGTAATGCCACCAATGACCAAAAGATGGCTGTAGAGCTCCACTTATTTATGCCGTGGTTCTGTGTGTGTGTTCTGCATTGTGAGTGTGTTATCATCTCACCACTTCATTTCCGAGTGTGTGTTTAGCATTGTGACTAGTAAAAAAATAAAAAAATTTTTTTAAAAAAACCTCTGTGTTATAGCCTCACCAGTTCAATTTTATTTCGGTCAAAAATGACCGAATACCATAGGAGGGTTAAAATAATAATTAAAAAAATTGGTATTAAAAAAAGTATTCGTAGTTATTTGTAAAATACTAAAAGAATTGGTATTTGAATCAGTAAGGGAGCAGAATCGTTAAGGCCACATATGAAAACGCATTAATTCAGCAATGTATACACCTCTAAACCACACTACAGCTGCATTTTTACACCGGAAACGGAGCTTTCCAAAAATGCTCTCCATTATCGTATACTTTGGAAAACGATGACGTAGGAATTAGGAAACAAAACGAAAATGAATAAGTGTGGATGTGGCCTAAACTTCCCATCTCTAGGATCAGCTCTGAAAAAGGCGCATTTTATTCACAGTAAGTGCAACTCAAGGTTGAACTGGACATGACACATCAAACAAAGGATGGCGATGGCGTAATAAACAGATGC
Organism: Myxocyprinus asiaticus; assembly: GCF_019703515.2. Lineage (NCBI taxonomy): Eukaryota > Metazoa > Chordata > Actinopteri > Cypriniformes > Catostomidae > Myxocyprinus > Myxocyprinus asiaticus. Next base: position 30,172,870 of record NC_059388.1, on the reverse strand, counting down.
CAACGTGCTGACAGGTAATGGATGCACTTTAGTTGGAGGGCACTCAAGAGTCAAACTCACACATCCTCCTGAATGCAAGCTGCTTACACAATAAAACGTAATAAACTGCTGCTACATTAGAGTTTTGCGATATTTTAAATATTAAAATATATATGCAATGATATTGCTACCAATATAAAATTAAGCAACATTGTGAATATTATTTTGTATGTGCTTTTAATTCAACCATTACATTTCTTAAAGAACATGCCATTAGATCATTACTTGTCACATGACTCACGAGTTTTAACAATGTTTTCATAGTGTCTCCGATAGCAAAAACAGCATTAGAGTTGGCAAGTTTAACTAATTTCTGTGAATCAGTTCAAACTGTCATGTTTGGTAACACTTTACAAAAAGGTTGTGTTCGTTAACATTTGTTAACATGAACTAACAATAAACAACAGCATTTATTAATTTTGGTTAATGTTTTTTCATTTATGAAGATAATTTCATGACATTTTTAATTACTTAAATGCTAAGTAACACTTTACAATAAGGTTGTATTTGTTAACATTAATAAACACAATTGTTAACATGAACTAAATGAACAATACTTTTACAGCATTTATTCATTTTGGATAATGTTAAATTTTACAATTAATAATAATGATTTTACATTAAAGTTGTGTATGTTAACATCAGTTAATATGGACTAACATGAAAGAACAATTAACATGAACCAAGATTAATAAACGCTATAAAAAAATAATCATTGTTAGTTCATGATTCCTTATAAACTAACAGCACTTCATTGTAAAGTCTTAACAAATGTTTAATAAAATATAAGTAGGTAATATTGATGTATTGTTATATTGGCGCATATAACAGAAAGAGATTCAATATTATTCTTACTTGCGTTCATTTAGTGAAAACAATGTGTAAAACATGCATTGATTATATTTAAACGTATTTTAACTTTTTTTAGTTCCTTCATTGAACATTTTGAATCTAATTAAACAGAACAGTCAATCAGAAATGTGAAACTTTCTTGCTAGTGTTGATTTGAACACCACAGACGTACCCACCTGGCAGGCATACTGAAAGTTCGTTGTACCCCCCAAACGAGGCGTTGCGTATGAGTTTTCGTCCATCCGGATGGGGCGGCCGGGCCGAGATTGTTCCTCCACAGGTGGAGAACCGGCGGCGACCCAGAATTCCTTCTTCCTTCATCATGAGGGCGGCCATGGGGGGGCCTCACCCTGAAGAGGGCGAGTGTTAGCGGCTTTGGCGTAATTCAGTACCAAACAAACACACGTACACCCGCTCAGGTCTGCTCTAGAGGCATACTCGACTGCTGCTAGTACTACAGCTGACCAGCCGTGCTCTGAAATACTCACTCAAGCTCTCTCCCTGTTACTCACTGCAGCTCACCCTCCCCTCGCTCTAGCACGTCTGTGTGTAAAGGGAGAGAGAGAGAAAGAGAGAAAGTGTGTCGTCTCAGATTCTTGGACGCTCTGACCGTCAGTGGAAATAGAACCGGCTTCAAGCTGCGTCTTCATTAAACACACCTGAATGTCATTCTGTTTCTCTGTGTATTTTCAATGTAAGACTTGAGGGTGAATCTCATAAAACATATAGAAGAATATCTTTATATTTTGCATAGAAGGAATGAAGTCCATTTTAAGATCATCCAGAATTTTGTGACATTATTTTCATGACAATTAAGAACATTTTCCAGCAAATGCCCGGAGTCATTACACTGACGCACACACCATGAACACACAACAGCCGTGTCAGTGATCAAATGATGGAGAAAGGAGCTCTTGACGCTATTTGTTGTACAAAACAAGCTTAGATGGAACTTGTGACAGAAATCAAGTATTTTTTAGCCAAAGTAAGGCATTTTAATTACCAAAGAAGCACGTCAAGTTTCACCAAAACGCAGAATGAGAAGTTTTGTCTGCAAGCGCTTTTCATGTGGAGTTCAAAGTGGCGTTGATGTGAATCATGAACACAGCTTCACGACTGCTGTAACAAAGCGGATAGTCACAGTCTAATGGCAGATCAATATTGTGGAGGATGAGCGTTTAAGAGATTTTATGCCTATTGCAATGAATACACAACCTATGTGAGCACTAGTTCTTTCAATTAGTCAAACTCCCACTTAGACTTTGGGAAACATTTAATGTTACTTGAATTGGAGCTATTTTAGAGCATTTCTATCTTTATACTGTGGAAGGTTTTGTTTGGAAAATGTTAATAATGCATTATATAGATACATATTGTTTTGTTGTCTTTCCTAAGAAGGAAAGAAAGACATTTTCACAGGAAAAAAGTATAGTGTCAAATTTCAGCACTTTCAAAATCTGCAATTAATCATGATTAACCACGAAAAATTATGCGATTAATCGCGATTAAAAATGTTAATCGATTGACAGCTCTATACTGTATATATAGCTCATATATGGAAAAAACTGTCATGAGCATCACAGGCTCTGTTGTAGCAGATGACAGTGGTGGTAGTGTGAGGCACATACAGAGTACATACTTATTTAATTAAATAGCAGCCTTTGTGGTCATATAGCGACTGGCTTTTCCGGACTGAAAAGCTGCCGTCATAACACAGAAACACTTAAAAATAAAAGCTCTTGTCAAAATAAAAGCTCAATTTAAATGAAAAAAATATAACTCCAATGTTGTATTTTGGATTGCGCTGTGAGGCTCTGTATAAAATCACTTTATTTGATGAAAATAATGCAGTACTATGTTAAAAATTAACTGTTATATTTTCATTTGATTAAGGTTGTAATGAATTCATTTATTTAAAGAAACTCTTCGTATGAAGTTTGAAAAAAATTAAAAGTTGGATTCAGTATTGGTGAGTATCAGAAAGAAAGTATCGGTACTCGTACTCGTTCTCAAAACAGTTGTAACAGGACATCCCTATTATTTATTTATTTATTTATTTTTATTTTCTCCCCTTTTTCTCCCCAATTTGGCATGCCCAATTCCCAATGTGCTCTAAGTCCTCGTGGTGGCGTAGTGACCCACCTCAATCAGGGTGGTGGAGGACGAATCTCAGTTGCCTCCACGTCTGAGACCGTCAGTCCGCGCATCTTATCACGTGGCTTGTTGAGCGCGTTACCGCGGAGACCTAATGCGTTTGGAGGCTTCACGCCATCCACCGCGGCATACATGCACAACTCACCACGCGCCCCACCGAGAGCGAGAACCACATTATAGCGACCACAAAGAGGTTACCCCATGTGACTCTATCCTCCCTAGCAACCAGGCCAATTTGGTTGCTTAGGAGACCTGGCTGGAGTCACTCAGCATGCCCTGGATTTGAACTTGCAACTCCAGTGGTGGTAGTCAGCTTCTTTACTCGCTGAGCTACCCAGGCAGTCAATTATTCACTACAGAAGGAGAAAGCAAAAACTGATTGAGCTTTTGGCATCTGTCACTGCATTAACGGCACATTCTCTCACAGCTGTCAGAGACGACAAGAGCTCCGCAAGGTGCAGGAACAGCTGAATCTACCTCAACATATGCTGATAATGGTATATCTTAATTTACTGGCTTAATATTTATCATGTGGCCCATACATTAATGTTAGTGGGAAAAAAAATGAGAAGAATCAATGTCAGTCATAGACTAGAAATAGCCTAATCTTAATAGTACGCTAATTAATGACAATATTAATAATACATTTAATACATTAATGGGAAAACGAGCCAAATTTAGTCTTCATAGCGTCAAAGGCATCAGCTATTGGTGATATCTCGATATCATCGTCTATCAGCACAACCCTAATATATATATATATATATATATATATATATATATATATATATATATATATATATATATATATATATATATATATATATATATATATATATATACACACACAGACTTTTTTGCATTATTGTAATCTGGTGGGAAATGTGCTGTCATGTAATTAATGTTGCATTGCAAAAAGTCTTGATCATTCTTAAATAGCTATCTTTAAGCAAAATATAATGTCTTTTTTTTTCTCCTTTTGGTCAATTACGACCTGGATATGTTTTCGGCAGGTTTCGTGAGATTCACCCCATGTCTTTTTGTGTTTTCCTGTATCTGTCTGCTTTTGTGACTGTCTCTCGTTCCATTCAGATGAGATATTCTCTTTTCTCTCTCTTTCTCTCCTTCTTTTCCAAATATCTGCAGCTCATTCAGAGAATGCTCTATGAAGGATACTGTAGCTCTACTGCAAGCTCTTTGAATATTTATCACTAACACAGACATACAGTGCTGGTGAGAACAGAATCAAGACTTCAGCCAATCAGTATTTCTGAATACAGTACATACATCCATATGATTGCTGTATCTACATGTAAATGTATGAACCATGCATTGTCAAAGCCTTACAGGGGAACATCCAAAGTTACGAACCCCTCATAAAAACTCAAAAACAACCAGGATTATGCTGTACTTCAGCAAAGATGCAGAACAAAATACATACATATGTACATTTTTTGATTTTCTTCAGCTGTTTTTGGAATATAGAAACACAACTCACTCAACAAGCTACACAATTTATGGTATTAATTACGTCTGTTTTTAAATACTCCAGATCTATCATTTTCCATCCGAGCTGACAGTGTTTAGATTCTCCATTTTAACCAATCAGATTTCAGTCTGAACTTCATAACAATTCAGAAGAGACTGGTGCTCCTTATCTATAATCTTACCAGCTAATCACATCAGCACGTCCGTCCTGCATCCATCCTTGAGTCTGCTGATGTCACTGTGATGTTGCTAGGCAACAGCCTCACCAAAAAGAACCAAGAGCACCAAACTGATGAAACTGAAGGATGACTGTGAATGACTGCCTAATTAACATAGCTAATTAAGACGCTCTGGTGTATGTATAATTCAAATGATCCTGTTCTGAATAAAAGTTATGCTTAATTTCTCCAGCATTTAACGACCCATGAAGACAATTTTAACATCTCATGGAGGAAGAAAAACGATTATGGTGATTTGATCTCACTGCAATTACCTGTGAGTTTGCACAAAACAATAATAACTCAGTTAGTGTACTTTCAAAATGCACAGGATGATGTAACCTAAACAAATGACAAGTGCAAGGCACTGCTTGCTTACTTTGCATAAATAGCAATGTTCTCTCATTCAGTATATTCAAAACACTTTGGATTTCTGCCAGTAAGAAGAGTTTTTACCAGCTGATTGGGCTCAGAGCTCATGTACTCTAAATTCAGTGTTAAATACGGTCAAAGAGGCGAGTCAGCGGCCACAACACAACACAGCTAAATTAGGCTTGAAAACACTGCTGTTAATCTGTAAAGCTACTGAACAAAATTAAAGATGGTGGGCGACGTCCCTTTAGCCGAATGGGTGAAAACACGCTCTGAGCCATAAGCTCTGCAGTCATGACGACAGTCATTGATTTGGGGTTCCTCTGGGGACGGGGGGCTGATTATCTGCTACAGGGCGGGAGTTCAGACCATCTGACCAGCACACACACAAAACTACGAGAAAAACAAGTTTGGACAACAACATGTTAATCTAAATGGATCTATGTAAATGGATCTACAATATGCCCAGATAGTGTAACATTTTCGACAATTAGAAAATAACAGAATAAAATGTATTTTGATGTTTTATTTTTCGTTTATCAAAGAGAAAATGCAACAAATCAGGACAAATCAAGAACAGGATTCATGACTTTTACACTGGCTGTCAAAAACATATTGAGCAACACATAACATAATCTAAACATTAGCCACACATAAGCTATACATTTGTATTTTCTCAGGCACTAATTGAGTCTAAATAGACACACAACTTGAATAATTTCAGTAGTACGCCCAAATGACAATATTCAATTCACTATTGTTCATGTGTTACACTTGCTATAGTTTACTTCCATGTTGTTTCTTCATCAAATAGCAATGTCAAATGTAAATCAAGTCAATCACTGAAACAGCGCCACCTTGAGTAAGAAATAGCATGTATAATTTGTATGTGTACATGCAGATAATTCACCGTCACACAGAAAATCAATGTGATCTATTGTATTTATTAGTACTTATTTCTCTTGTAATAAACAAATAAAAAGAAATTAAGTGGTAGTCAACTTATATAGATATGAAATAATCATAAAAATATCATTTCTGGAAGTGCAAAAAACAAAAATGACACTATTACATATTTCGGGTCTTTAATGACCCTATACACTTTTGTACTTAAGCCATTATAAAAACATATATATATATATAATTTTTATTTTTTGGCAATTTTGGATTCTTTTTTTGTGTTACACTATTTATAAGAGAGAGATTGAGAAATATTATCAAAAACAATGGATGAGGTAAAGGGGGTGGGATGAGGTCCCGTGTCACTAAAGACCCCGAGATATGCGTTTAAGGGTTAAAGCACTCAAATCTTTGGCCCCTGCATTGTGCTGCATTACTGGAAATTCATGTTATTTGGCCTTTTATGTCATTGTTCAGTTGTTCAACAAGGTTCCAGTAACTTAAAGCTAAATTTATATGTAATTTGTAATTTTTGTAATGTGTATTTTCTATGCCACAAACAAACTATTGTCTGTTTTCAAACAGGTTTCCCAAACATTCCCCACATCTTCCATTGGTTGGACAAACAGATAATCCCGCCGCAAACTCATGCCACAGGAGAAAGGTTTTTTTTTGTTTAGTTTTTTTTTTTTATTTTTCCCCTTTTTCTCCCAATTTGGAATGCCCAATTCCCAATGTGCTTTTAAGTCCTCGTGGTCGCGTAGTGATTCGCCTCAATCCGGGTGGCGGAGGATGAATCTCAGTTGCCTCGAGTCTGAGATCGTCAACCCAATCTTATCACGTGGCTTGTTGAGCGCATTGCCATGGAGACATAGCGCATGTGGAGGCTTCATGCCATCCACCGTGGCATCCATGCTCAACTCACCACGCACCCCACCGAGAACGAACCACATTATAAAAGTCACGAGGAGATTACCCCATGTGACTCTACCCTCCCTAGCAACCGGGCCAATTTGGTTGCTTAGGAGACCTGGCTGGAGTCACTCAGCACGCCCTGTGATTCGAACTAGCGAACTCCAGGGGTGGTAGCCAGCGTGTTTACCACTGAGCTACCCAGGCCCCGAGAAAGTGTTTTTCAACATAAAAAAACAAAATGAACACACTTCAACTCAGACAAATTGAAGATTTTTCCATCACACATTTAATATTACCTTGATATAGTCAATATTAACATTTTCAGCTAATAAAAATGACAATTTGAAACAAGTGCTTTAGTTGGGAATGTTACTTTTAGAAATACTGTTACATTTCTGTGTTACTGATAATGAAAGTAAACTAATATGTCTCATAGAATGAACGTTACTATAACTACATTTTTGCAAACTGACTTTTACGTTTTGCTGCAGTTTCCTGGTGAAATTAACACTAGAGGCGCTACAACAACTGTGCGTTTTATTCACTCACACAAATCACGAGTACAAAGGCTGAATATGACTTTATAATTCACACTATTACTCACACACTGCTATATTATGATATGATCGAATCACTTTTACTGTAATGCATCATTTGAAAAACGATCAATTTTAACGCTTGTATTACAGACTCGCGCACTTTTACACACTTATTCCAATGTGATTAGCTTCTGCGTTAGCTCACCTGATAGAGTGTTGGACTTTGAACTCTGAAGACTGTGGTTCGAGACCAGTCAAGAACGCAAGCTGACATGTGAAACGAGAGTGTCATAAAAGCAACACGAGATCAGAAAATTAGTTTTTCATTTCTCATTTGGTTTTAGGACATTATCGGTTAGGTTTAGATGTTGGTTTAGGGTAAGGATGTCTGTTTTGTTTACCTCTTATTTGCTTTTAGGACACAATTGGTTAGGTTTAGGTTAGGGATGTCGTTTTACTCATTAAAACATCCATCTAACATTTCTGTAAAAATCTCGTCTGATTATAACACCATTTCATTCGCTTTTGGCGCCCCCCGCTGGACATTTCACTGGGAAACTGCAGTCAAACGTAATAAAGTGCATCATTTTCGTTTTACAAAAATGTTGCCATGCTCACGTAATTTTCATGAGACCAGGCTGGTCTCATCATTACTTTGCATGTGAAGTGCTGTAATACTTTTGCATTATTTTTGCATTGAAAAAAGCCCTTTTCTCGAATTAATTCGGCTGAGAGCGTGCACATTCGCAAGAGTGAAGCCACATAAAGATGAAAGCTGATGCATGAGTTTAAATGGTTTCTAAATGATAGACAGCATTTTGCAAGTTATTGTTTGAACAGTTTCCGGGTTCAATACATGTTAAGCTCAATCGACAGTATTTGTGGCATTATACTGATTACCACCAAAATGTACTTTGACTTGCCCCTCCATTTCTTTAAAAAAAAAGAGGAAAATCTGGGTTACAGTGAGGCACTTACAATGGAAGTGAATGGGGCCAATTTGTAAACAAATTTAAATACTTACCAATTCAAAAGCATAGCCAAAAACGTAAACAATACGCATGTTAACATGATTTTAGTGTTACAACGTAATGCCGTAAACCCTAAAACCCTAAATTGACTGTAAAAATGATGATTTAAACAACTTTACAGTTCAAATAATATATGAGAAGTCACTTCAGAAGCCACTAGAAGTCTTATGCAACCTGACAAGGATGCTGGATTACCAGCCTGACAAATAAGCTTTCTGAGCCGAACCTCACAACACCTTCAACTCTACTAAACAAACCGCCAAAACAACCCGTATCCCCAATAAACAGATGCATCTAATCTTGTATCTGAAATACTCCATTAGCACCCAATATGCCTTCTGAAAATCACTTTAAATTACACCGTTTCACACTTTACACCAGTATTTTCATGAAAACAACACTGTCCTTTGTACTTTAAGGGGATAGTTCACCCAAAAAAGAACATTCTGTCATCATTTATTCACCCACATGCTGTTCAAAACCTGTCTGAAAAGCATAGGAAATTGTTCGCCTCAGTCACTATTCACTTTCATTGTATGGGAGACAGAAAGTCATGCACGTTTTGAATGACAAATGACAATGTTTATTTTTGGTTGAACTATTCCTTTAATTTATTGAAACTTTGCTTGATGTGCGGTTCTCACCAGATACTGTTGCACGCAAAAAAAATGTAAACAACGTGTCTTATTTCATAAGCCTAAACATAGTCATGCTTAACACAGACTAAAAGCACTATAAAACTACAGTACTTGCCTTTAGTGCAGGAAGATACAGTAAGACAGTTGCTTATTAATCAAAACACTCATGCATTCAATAGAAAACACACAACATGCGGGTCTTACGTCCAAACACATTCCACTCACAATCAAACAATTGTTGGCGCACACAACGGCCATAATATTCCCAGACAGTTGGTTAATATGTGAAATGCACGCTCACACTGAGCCAACCACATGCAAAGTGCCCTGCTCCTGATTGGTCAAAATGATTGCAGATGTAGGTAAAGCCACTTTTGATTGGTGGAGCTGCTTGCTGTGCATTTTAACCCCATTTACCAATGGGATGTAATCTGTTAAATCCAGGTCAACCACACCGGCTCGCTCTCAGACAGGCAGAAAGAGAGAGGGCCAGTAAAGAGGATTTGCACGCTCATATCAGTCACCATACTGATGCGCTGTCCCCCGGAGAAAGCGTTTGTGTGTGTTGTGTCAGGTTACTGCTGACGGCACTGAATAATTGAGTGAAATGTGGCCCTGCAAGATGAACACACAATCAAACTTTCTATCATACATTTCCAAACAATGTGAACTATTTTAGACACACCCAAATGCCTGTGATTCAGACAAGACTAGATGAACAGTGAATGGGCATTTGAAAGGAAAGCATCTCCCTTTGAGAACAGTGAAGGGCATTTGCTGTTGCCATGGAGACCTGACAAGGTGCAACGGGGTCTAGAGGCATTGAGTGGTTTTGTGGATGTGTTGTGCAGAAGTGATTGCGTGAATGTATAGCCTTTCAATAGTACAACAAAAACAATTCATAAGCCACACGTGTGACACTTAAAATGTGAACACACTAATGCAAGCTCCAAACATAGGTAAGCATGGTGCATTTATTCAAATTAAAAATGATTTTCACATTCCTCATCATTATAAAAGCTCAGTCTTTTCATAATATGATTAACTGCTCTATAGAGCTATAAGCCAAGGCATCACAGGTGACTGTAAATGTGTGTATCTTTAAGCATTGTGGACTTAACCCATTAAGCTCAGATGGGCCAGCAAGAAACAAATATAATTGTCAAAATTATGTACTAATAACTACAGTCTTGTCCAACACAAAATAGGTATCATACAAAGCATGTAGGCATTATGTTCCGTTTTGATCATTTATTAAAACAATTTGCACTGCACATATTATTGCAATCAGTAAAAACATCAAACTCATCAAATAGCCATGTGTCAAATGTTGTTGCAAAAACATCACCATACCAACTGATACTGAAGGCCACGTGTATTTTAAGGTTTCAGACACAGCTCAAGTGTTACAGTCTGTTTCCTATAGACTTTGGGGCCCTCTAGTGGAAAATATGAAAACTACACAGGGAAAATTTATCAGAATTGTCACCATGACATCAACATTTACCCTGTTCACTTTCATATGAATTATTCCTTATCCTATTGTGCATGATGTATCAGTGCATGTAGGGAAAAATACATTTAGCCTAGGCTAAAATAATACTAACCAAAAAAATGTCATGTTTAACCTCTGAAATACTTCACCAGTCTAAAACAAAACTTGCGCCTGAAGATGACAGATTGGAAATAAACATAAGTAATGTTCATTTGTTTATGTCAGTACTGGCCTGGGATCAGATTTCTTCCAACTTTTAAATGATATGGCACACACTGACCATGAAAATTCATAATAAGATTACTTTGGGAGAAACTCACGTGTTTGTTGTCTTACCGTGACTGTAGCTGACGCCCGGGCTGAGGGAGGGGCTTGTGAGCAGATCTTTACTGGGCGTGTCCTTCCCACGCTGGCTCATTCTTCCCGGAGTCAAATGTGCTGCATCATCACCAGGCATTAAGGCAGCTATGGCAACAAAAAGAGAGAGATACAAGACATATTTAGAGAATAATGCTAAATCAATGCAGCAAACACTCCTGCATCACAATCAAATTCTGTTAAAGTGTATCTTTGTGCTGTACTCCCTCTAGTGGGTGACACTTAGTAATAAAAATGGGCAATATGATAAGAGTAAGAAGTACATGGTAAAGTACTATGGTATAATACATTGTTGTTAGTATTACTATATAGAGGTCGACCGATAGTGGATTTTGCAGACACCAAAAACTAAGCTGGTTGAAAAGGGCGATAACCGATTAATCGGCCTTACTGTCACACTGTAAAAAAATGTCCATATTTCTAATGGTAAAACAATGTAAAAATGCTACAGTAGAAAAAAAAAATCTGGTAACACTTTCTATGAAGCCCATATTTATAATGCATTGTGAAGGCGTTATAAATACATTATAATGCATTTGTAATGTCTCATAATACACCTTATAATTATAAATAATTGTAACCACAATTATAATCCATTATTATCCTTAAATATTCATAGTTATAATGCCAGTATATAATGCATTATAACATGACCAACATCACATTTTATAAGGTATTATATATATTAGGTGTGCTTTAGAAGTGCTTTAAGTGATTTTTTCTTAGAAAGTTAAACAAAAAAATGTCCTACTCCCTGAACGATATTAATGAAATAAGTTTCATGAGATATCTCACCTGTCTCTGTGACAGCACTTGACTTTGTAAACAGTAAACAAAAATGTGTCCGCGGGCCGCGGTCAATGACGCTTTCTGCCTGTCAATCATTTTGCACGTTCTCATAGTATTGTAGTTGCAGCAAATTATTGAGGCTTAATGCCATTTTTATGCCATGTTGTTCATAACAGTTGTCAGTTGAGGGCGCTATTTTGCTGCTGCTGTTGCTGTTGCTGATGTCGGTCTCAATAAAGCTAGTTTTTTATCTTTGGAGTGCGGGGTTTTAGAAAGAGGAGGCGTGGCTAATTCAACAGCTAATTCAATATGTGTTCTATTGTATTCTGTGCATTTTTAGATAACTTCCATTATATTAAATTGACTTGTAATGAATTGTTACAAGTTTATGTTATGGCTATTTATAAGAAGACATTGCTTTTGTAACTTTACTTAAAGCGGGCCAAGACCACTTATAATGGTATATTCACATCATAAAGCCTTATGACTGTTGACACTTATTTGATACATAATATACTGTATATATGCATTACATTACTTTTGCGGTTAAAACTGGATGTCGATTGTGTCATAATGCATTATACTCTTAAATAACAGGTATTATAATGTATTATAACTGTAGTTGCAATTATTTTAACATATTTAGAATGCATTATAAATATGGGCTTCAACTGGTTAACGGGTAGCCATTTAATTAATAAGGTACCCATTATTATAATGCTGTATTATGCATGCCAGGCCAGTAGTTGGCGATGTCACTTTGTAAAGAAACACTACGCGCCTGCACACAGAGCGGTGAATACAAACAATGAAGATGGCGATCGCTGGTCGTAGTAGTGATGCAGTAAATCTACACTTTGCTGGAGAACCGTCAATAAACTCAAAATCTTGAGCAGCACAAACACAGTCCTGTAGTCCACCATTGTAGTTTTGAATGTATCGCGCATTGTTTTGAAGTACTCGCGCGCATGCCTATAGATTGAACACGTAATACGCGTGCGCATGATGTCATCGTTTTTGTATGTTTACACGGAGACAATAACGGCATCGTTTTAAAAATCTTGCACTTTGAAACCCGTTTTCAAAGGTTTGTGTTTTCAGGCCCCAAAACGCCGTTGTCGTGTAAACGAACAGCCAAAATGCATACAAAGTTTTCTGTTTGCATACAATGCATACATTTCTGTCAGTCCCCTTATAGACTGTTTACAGAAATGCCGGATTTTCTTAAAGAGACAGTACCAGTTTTTCCGCACATGTTCAACAAATGTAAATACCTGTTAATAGTACTAATTATGCAATTAAACAATAAACATGAAGCAAAATATAAAATATGCAATATAAAAAATCATATTTATTGATTAAATACATTGATTTGTTCATTTTTAAAAAGATAAAATGTGAACAAAATGATGAAAAACTAATAAAATATAATTAGTAAAATGTATATTTTAATATTATACCTTGTTAGAAAGTCTCCTGTATAATTAACAGCATTAACTGGGAGAGAATTTAGTTCAAATGTAAGCAAAAGTGATACTATAACTGAAACATACCCATATGAATCAACATCGAATCGAAAGCAAAATCAAATCGAATCAAGAGCTTGTGAATCACAATTGAATCCAATCGAGAAATCTGTATCAATACCCAGCCCTACTGAAGAACCCGCCAGTGCCGGAATTGGAGGAATCAAAAATAAAATAAAAAAATTAATCTCTTGATTTTTGCCGATAACCGATAGTTCCAAAAAGCAACTATCGGCACCGATATATCGGTGAAAAGTAAATACTTAGTTATGCCACTTTCAATTGGAAAAAATTATTAATAGTAGTAGAGGTCGACCGATATATCGGCTTAACCAATATATCGGTCGACCTCTACTACTATTACTTATTTTCTTCAAGTGTATTTATACAATAAGTATAAATTTTTTTAACATGGTTTCAGCATTTCTTTCAATGACACAAAAATGACTTTTTAACCAATACATTTTCGTGACTTTTTCAGTTGTTTGTGACTGCTGGATGACGATCCAAATATTTTATTAACATTATTTTATTCCATGACCTTTCCCAGCAATTTAAAAATCTCTGATATTTCCAGCATTTGCCAGTGTGTCGAAATCTGCACAATCCAAGCAACGATGCGATGGAAAAAGTGGTTTCTAATACAAGTTTCTCATAAATATAAGTTGTGTTCATGTGTTTGTGTACCATTTGTGTTACACGACACACTGCTGTACAAATACACACACAGGTCACCTGATTCACATGAAAGCTAAACGAGCAGAGCTAAATCACTTCATGCTAATCATTAATTAGAGCTGCTCGTTTGAGACACAATCTGAATATTAACTCACACCATAAAAAAGCTACACTATAAAAGAGAAATGAGAAAACACATCTCAGGGCACATGTAACATAACCAGACACACACACACACACACACACACACACACACACACACAGGTGAATGTCAGCTTCTTACCTGGGGTGGCAAGGTGTTCTCTGTTCTCTGCATGGGACTGAACACACACACACACACACACACACATACATCAGACACACACACACACACACACACACACACACACATACATCAGACACACACACACAAAGGGGGTCCGCCAGGCAGTGGTGGGTTGTTGGTGAGGTTTTGGACACATGTTGGCAGCAGACAGACACACAACATGAAAGAGACAAAAAAAGACAAACAGGGAGAAAAGAAAAGCAGTATTAGTTAAAAACGACAAGAACATAATGACCGAACACACTGGCAACAGAATTACAGCTGAACACAACAACAAAGACTAAGCTGAACAAAAGGAGGGTTAAACACACACAGACAAACATGACACAGTCCGGACAATGTGGTTAAGTGACAATTACAATGCCATTACAATAAACAGCTGCAGTGATTGGCTGTGAGAGACAGAAGATTTGACTCTGATTAGTCTGAACATCTGTCAGTCACACAGTAAACTAAATACACTTGTGTTTATTTGCACCCTCATTGAGTCCCATTTAATCAAACAAAACAGGTTTATAATACCATCATGTATGTTATTGTCTGATTAATAAAGCTTTAAGAGCCCCTGTTGACAGATGTAATCTAATTAAACCTGCACACATTGCTAAAATGTTTGTACAACTCTGTGTCAGCCACCCAAAAATTACTACACTATATAATATTATATAACAATTTTATGAATATCTGCAAAAATATTTCAGTATATAATAAATGATCTATTAAAATTTTATATAATATAAATGTAGTACACTTTATATTATAAATATTCATAATAATTAGTCTATTTACAAATTATATATAATAAAAAACTAAAATATTATATATATATTAGAAAATACTAAAAAGTATATATTATAATAAATTATATACAAAAATATAAAATAAAACTGTAGTATTTTTATATAATAATAGCTATTATAAATATTATTATTTGCATTTGTAAAAATATTATGTACATTTAGTATATTAAAATATAATAAAAATATTTTAATATATAATGAATTAAATACAAAAATATTATATAAAAATATATATATTTAATATAATAATACATAATTGTTTAAATACTATATATTATAATAAAAAGCAAAATTATTTTAATTTACATTTATTATATTAATAATATTATAAAAATTGTTTACTATATACCAAGTTAATAATTATTATTTTTTTATATTATAACATGTACAAAATATGTTTATATATGATAAATTATGATAAATATTATATTATTCAAATATTATATATAATATAATAAAAAAACATAAATAATAATGATATTATAACAGGGTGATCCAAAAAAACAAACAAACAGCCATAAATCATATACAAAAATATAAAATAAAATATATATTTTTTAATATAATAATACATTAATTTGTAAATATATATATATATATATATATATATATATATATATATATAAAAATATAAATATTTTTATAATATTAATAATATACTAAATGTACATTTAAAATATTTCAGTTTATATATATATATATATATATATATATATATATATATATATAATATATAAAAATATAAATATTTTTATAATATTAATAATATACTAAATGTACATTTAAAATATTTCAGTTTATATATATATATATATATATATATATATATATATATATATAAATATATAAAAATATAAATATTTTTATAATATTAATAATATACTAAATGTACATTTAAAATATTTCAGTTTATATATATATATATATATATATATATATATATATATAAATTGAAATATTTTAAATGTACATTTAGTATATTATTAATATTATAAAAAATATTTTACTATATAACAAGCTAATAAATTATTATATATTTTAATATTTATATATTATTAATTATAATAAATGTTATAGTATATACTACAATAAAAACAACCATAATTAATAATAATATAATTACAGGGTGGCCTAAAAAAGACAGGGGCCACTATGTTTGATTGCTCATATCTTCAAAATGCATAAAGGTCTTTGCATGATTTTTAACATATTTCTACGACTTTATGTAAACAACAAAATTACGTCACTGTGATGTCATCGTGAGCAACAACTTGCTAAAAATAAATAAGTAAATCGTTTAGCTATGTTTTCAATGGCAGCAAATTATGTTTCTCTTTCATCACAGTGATGTCATTTTGTTGTTTACAAAAAGTATGCATTTTTAAGATATGACCAATCAAACATAGTGGGGTCACCCTGTATATTATATATTATAATATAATAATTGTATGTAGTACTAGTTACTATAATGTGTAATATTATTATGTGCATAATTATTACATTAAACACAGGCAAGCACCACTCACAGTGTCAAACAGTGTCTAGTTTAATCACAACCGTCTGTCTGAAGTTACTTACCATATAATCTCTGTTAAAATATTGAAGGTATATTCAAGAATGATTAAACGACAGTCACGGTGGATTAAAAAAGAGGATTTGTAATGTTTGGCCACTCATCATGGTATCAAAGCTGTTTTCAGAATTACTGGGATTAAATACAAAAAACACAAATACGTACAAACTGAATCAGTTCAAAAGCCTTCACAGCAGTTGAGCCCATTGCATTGTAGATTAAGTATATATTTCCTATTGTGCATACAGCATACTGTAGCAAATGCAGTTGGTCATCCAGGCATTTTTAAAGCAAATAAATATACTGCATACTGCAAAAATAGTACAAGTAGTATTAGGCCTGTCGCGATGATTAAATAACCGTCTGATTGCGGTTATTTAATCTAACTGCGGTTATTGGGCATTCAAATTCCAATCACATTTTAATGCCCAAATAAGGGAATTTTTAAGCGATGATACTGTATAAATGCCATGAACGATGCGTTTGTGTCTTTTAGGCGAGTCCGAGCATCACTGAGCTGAAATTGCTCCGGTTTCACTTTAAACGATCGTGTAATGGCAAATTCGTACACGCTGTTTTTTTTTTGTTTTTGTTTTTTTCTCCCAGTTTGGAATGCCCAGTGTGCTTTTAAGTCCTCGTGGTCGCGTAGTGATTCGCCTCAGTCCGGGTGGCGGAGGATGAATCCCAGTTGCCTCCGCGTCTGAGACCGTCAACCCGCGCATCTTATCACGTGGCTTGGAGACATAGCGCGTGTGGAGGCTTCACACCATCCACTGCGGCAACCACGCTCAACTCACCACGTGCCCCACCAAGAACGAACCACATTATAAAGACCACGAGGAGGTTACCCCATGTGACCGGGCAATTTGGTTGCTTAGGAAGCCTGGCCGGAGTCACTCAACATGCACTGGGATTCGAACTAGCGAGCTAGCGATCTCCAGCGGTGGTAGCCAGCGTATTTTACCACTGAGCTCCCTTCGTACATGCTGTGTTAATGACACGCAGTGTCAAAGAGGAGACGCACACTAACTCTATTACTGTGGAGTGATAAAATGATAAAACGAAATGTCAAAGGTTTTGCTTCATGACAAATAAGAGTTCATGGGTTTAATCAGAGCATTAAAATAACGCGTGAAAGTGAACAAATTAGGAAAGAAATATTTTACTATTGCATAATATATATCTAATAAAATATATATAAAATTTATATTTTATTTTTTATTAAAAAGCCTTAATAGGAAATCATAGTTTATTCCTATTTTATTTTTGATTTATATATTTGAAATTAATTATGTAAAAATGACTTCTTGAGGTGTACACCTTATGTGTATATGACAATTAATCGTGAAAGCATTTAACGAGACAATTAATCGTCATAGCCCTAAAACAGAAAATGAATCGTCATAATCGTAATTTTTGGTTTGACAAATAATCGTCAGCCAAATTTCACAATCATTACAGATCTAAGTATAGTTGTAAGCAATTCTGAACATACCCAATCACTTCCTCTCCAGATCAGCCAATCAGAAGCCATTCTAATCATTCTTTAGGCTTTCACTACAGTTGTCATGGATAATGGCATGCTTTCATAAGATTAGCCGAGCAGACGGAAAAGTATCTGTTATATAATCCTAAAACACAACTAAATGTCTGCTCCGTTTACTCTCGCACTCGGCAGGGAAGAGCAGCATCTGTGTTATCATTACAGTCCATGTTTTCTATGCCATTTCCTGTCACCCTCCCAAAGGCCCTTCCGATAAAACGGACAAATATAACATGGTTTTCTTTTGCCCCTTTTTTCACTAAAGGCTTCAAACACACATCTGTATGTTCCTAGATGACTAAATCAATCATCTGAGCTGTTTAACCCAAACCTAGACTACTTCCTCTATCCTGTTTACTCACACACACACGTATTAATGTGCATTTAAAAATCTCTTTTCCACACTATTCCACTTTTATGCAAACATTTAACCCATTTAAAAAAAATACTACTCTGCTATTACCATTTCTTTCTGTTTACAAGTTTAGCAGTTAGTGTGAAAATGACTGAGAGTGATTTAAAACTTAAACTCTTGGTCTCTTTTTAAACATATTTTGTTTATAGTTAACGGAGAAAAAAAGATCACTTTTGTGTGATTGGTCTGTAGTCATGCACAGCTAACTAATGCCAATCAGTAACAGATCTGGTTAGTTTGAGCATTCATGTGTATAGTGGATGGTCTGAGATTACAAACCAAAACAAAACCGTTGATGTTGGGGAAAGTCACTTTCACTGTCTAGCAATCGATCTGTGACAGCATGGTTTCTGCTGAGCTTCCTCAAGCTTTGACTCCGTCAGTCATAGTCAATGTACTTACACAGCGGGCACAATCAACACACACACGTGTGCGCACACACACACACACACACACCTTTAAAGGAATGTTAGGCATGAATGTTAGAGATCCTTTCACTGCATGATAAGCGTAAAAGTTTGGTTTGACACGTTCCATGTAATGCGTGTCCAAAGACAAGATCCACACAATCCATTTGTCATTGAATAATATCTCTGTTCTTTACAGTCAGCTGTTAATGACAATAAAAACAACAAAATAGAAACATTCACACATAACACAGATGCGGTAAAGAAGCTGCGTGACTCCATTCTCTCTGAACTGCCGCAATTCTTAAAGAGACAGTACCAGTTTAGCAGTTGTTCTACATATAAATGTAAATACTTCTAAATAGTACTAATTATACATGTAAACAATAAACATATATATGCAATATAATATATGCAATTTCAAGATGGAATACATTGAGTTTGTGCATTTCTAAAAAGCTCAAATGTGACCAAAGGGATAAAAACGAATGATAACATAAACATTTTTAAATTATTATTTTCCTAATGTACCAAGTTAGACAGGCCTGTATAGTAAACAGTGTGATGAAGAGGAGGGCGTGGCCGGGCCGTGAGGACGGACGCCTGGCACTGAATTATCCCAATCAGCCGGGAGAGGGATAAAGAGGAGCCAGAGATGCCAGTTCGGGAGAGAGTGAGAGAGAGTTGCACACAGCTCGCAGACGTGTGCATTCTGTGTCGGGCAGGGAAGGTCAACAGTGTGAGAGCCACACGGAGCTGTGTGTGTGCGCTGTCATTATTGTGCTGAAAAGCAATTATTATGTTGTGTCTGTGTTTAATTAAAGTCTTTTGTGAACCGTTCACCCGGCCCCCGCTTTCTCCTTCTTAGGGAAGGCAGAGATCTGCCACAAAGAGTATTAGCCGAGAGAGAATTTCTTTCATATGAATGGCCACAATGTCACAATGGACTAGGGTTGCCACCCGTCCCGTAAAATATGTGATCGTCCCGTTTTTCAAGATAAAATGTTGCGTCCCGTATCAAATCAACACGGGATGCGATTTGACCCATATTTAAGCTGTTCAAATGGCATCACGGTGAAATTCTTCCACATCACTAATTTAACAGTTGGAAAATTTGCCTACAGTGGGTAAGGGACCGTCTGAAAAGTCCACACATTGTGCTAAAACATGCTAATACTGTGGAGAGTGTGGTAAGGGACTGTCTGAAAAGTCCACACATTGTGCTAAAACATGCTAATACTGTGGAGAGTGTGGTAAGGGACTGTCTGAATAGTCCAC
Organism: Myxocyprinus asiaticus; assembly: GCF_019703515.2. Classification (NCBI taxonomy): domain Eukaryota; kingdom Metazoa; phylum Chordata; class Actinopteri; order Cypriniformes; family Catostomidae; genus Myxocyprinus; species Myxocyprinus asiaticus. The sequence goes on along the minus strand of NC_059388.1, from coordinate 30,152,517 downwards.
ACATTGTGCTAAAACATGCTAATACTGTGGAGAGTGTAGTAAGGGACTGTCTGAAAAGTCCACACATTGTGCTAAAACGTGCTAATACTGTGGAGAGTGTGGTAAGGGACTGTCTGAAAAGTCCACACATTGTGCTAGAACATGCTAATACTGTGGAGAGTGTGGTAAGGGACTGTCTGAACAGTCCACACATTGTGCTAAAACGTGCTAATACTGTGGAGAGTGTGGTAAGGGACTGTCTGAAAAGTCCACACATTGTGCTAAAACATGCTAATACTGTGGAGAGTGTGGTAAGGGACTGTCTGAACAGTCCACACATTGTGCTAAAACTGTGGATTTTTTTCTATATAAATGTTCAATAAGATCAAACAATGTATGAATACAATCATAAAGACAAGTACAGGTGAAGGAAAAAAATAAACAAATAAAATAAAATCAATAAAAATTATAAAGACAAATATGCATAAACAAACCAAAATGTATACATAAGATAAAGATGACAAATAATCGAAAAAATAAAAATAAATATATTTTTAACATATAAAAGATTTATTTTTTATAAGTCAGGAAAGTTCACATTTTAGCATATAAGAAAGGATATACAATTTTTATTAATAATGCATATTGGGGGCTTGGGTAGCTCAGTGGTAAAGACGCTGACTACCACCCCTGGAGTCGTGAGTTTGAATCCAGGGTGTGCCGAGTGACTCCAGCCGGGTCTCCTAAGCAACCAAATTGTCCCGGTTGCTAGGGAGGGTAGAGTCACATGGGGTAACCTCCTCGTGGTCGCTATAATGTGGTTCGCTCTTGGTGGGGTGCGTGGTGAGTTGTGTGTGGATGCCACGGAGAATACCGTGGGTCTCCACGGTAACGCGCTCAACAAGCCACGTGATAAAATGCATGGATTGACAGTCTCAGACGTGGAGGCAATTGAGATTCATCCTCCGCCACCCAGATTGAGGCGAGTCACTACGCCACCACGAGGACTTTGGGAATTGGGCATTCCAAATTGGGAGAAAAAAAAAATAGAAAAATGTACTCAAGTACTGTAATGAGTAGTATTCATTACAACTATAAGAGTAGTTGTAATTCATTACTTTCCACCTCTGCTAATCAGTCTAACTCACCCATTTAATTTTTTTAAGTCAACATTATCATTTTGTAAGATTACTGTGTAGGCACAATCTATAAAGCATAAGCCTTTTTATCAAAAGGTTTTTAAGGTCATTAGAAACATTAAAGTAAAGTGTGTTATAGACTGGGAGTGTATATAATCTGTAATTCAGGGTGCATTTGGCCTTGACTAACTGAACGAGCAATATTTCACAGACACACATTTTCCCAACTGATTAATCTAAACAGCCACCAAGTGTTTTCGGCTCAGAAGTCTCATTTAACGTTTAGCTGTCTCCTCCCCTTCTGCACCAGCTGCCAGTGTCGGCAAAAACACTCTGATTTACGGTCCCCTACAACCCTGCATGCAAAAATAATGACTGCTTAAACATCTTCTAATGGGCCAAATCTTTCCTGGAAAGAATTCAGACAAGTCAATCATCCTACAAAACAAAAAGGATGGATTGTACAGATTGCAACTGATATTTTAAACTTTCAGAGTTCAGGTGTTTTCCAGCAAATCCACTGGGAAGAATAATGCGAAACACTCAAGAGCATTCACACACACACGTACATGTCAGCAGCCAGTATATGACAGCACAGCTTTAATGTTGTATCAGCACTGTCCTTACTTTCACACTCACTAAAGTAACAAAACAACAGAAAAAGGACAGTGTGGTAAGACTCAGAAATGTGGAACTAGTATTTTTGTTAAAGCCCTTATATGAATTGTGAACAAAAATGTTTGTTATTTGAGCTATAAAGTTGCCCAAATCTACTTTTCTTGGTGGAGGAACTTCTGGTTACTTCTTTCTATCTTTGCTGCTGCTTTAGGGCTGTGAAAACGTCAATTAATTCTGAAAACGCATCTCTGATCAGCAGACATGAGTGCAGCTAATCACTTCTGTCAGCCGGTGAGAAGTCAGCAAACACTCGCTCATGACAGATGCTGAACATCACACAGAGCTGACGAGGAAGAGGTGGGGACGTGACAACCATTGGAGATGCCGTGAGAATACCAAAACAGAAGTGCTCAAGACAAAGCAAAAGAAACAGAGCAAAAAAAAAAAAAAAAACGCAGGCAGGATGGATTTCGATGGAAAATAAACAAATCTAGTTTTGCATTCAAATTGGCCAATTGGCTCAGTGTAAAAGCAATCTATCCAGAACGTCTGTTCACATGCTCAATACAACTTATACAGTAACATATATATATATATATATATATATATTCTAATATATATGTAGAAATGCAGAAAATTGGAAAAAAATCTATTATATATAGTTTTTTATATTTATTTGATATATATTTGAGAATGTATATATATATATATATATATATATATATATATATATATATATATATATATATATATATATATATATATATATATTTCTATTTATTTATTTATTTTTTCTCCATTTTTTAACACCATGAGATGGGACTTTCCTCAGTGAAGATGTCCTGGACCCACACACAAACTGAGAGAGGCCTGCTGTCTGAAGAGTGTGATCACGCGGAGCGTGGGTAGCTCAGTGGTAAAAAACTTTGGCTACCACCCCTGGAGTTCGCTAGTTCGAATCCCAGGGTGTGCTGAGTGACTGCAGCCAGGTCTCCTAAGTAACCAAATTGGCCTGGTTGCTAGGGTGGGTAGAGTCACATGGGGTAACCTCCTCGTGGTCGCTATAATGTGGTTTGTTCTTGGTAGGGCGCGTGGTGAGTTGAGCACGGATGCCGCGGTGGATGGCATCCACACGTGCTATGTCTCTGTGGCGACGTGCTCAACAAGCCACGTGATAAGATGCGCGGGTTGATGGTCTCAGATGCAGAGGCCGCTGGGATTCGAATCAGGCGAATCACTACGCGACCTCAAGGACTTAAAAGCGCACTGGGAATTGGGAATTCCAAATTGGGTGAAAAAGGGGAAAAATCCTCAAAAAAAAAGAAAAAAGAAAAAAGAGTGTGATCATGCTTTGGCCGACTGTCCGCAGATAAACTACTCACAGAGATTATCCAACAGTTGTCTTATGTCTACATCAGTCACAACTAACAATGACTCACACACACATTCACAAACTTAGTACTATCACATAATTCCAAATAGATACACTTTTCAAAGAAAAAAAAAAGTGTGGTGCTTGTCTATGCAAAACTTGCCGCTATGATGTGAGGGTGTTGTGGGTGGTGGTTTACTGGCCCAGTCAAATTAGCTCAATACTCTGATCTCTAGATAAGGCTCAGATGCCTCCCTCAATGGAAATCTATATAACACATCTTTTCTAAACAAGCCATATGATTTGAGGAATCATTCATGTCTGTAGCACAAATGGTGCGGGGTTTGTTTACATCACTAACCCTAATATGAGCAACAGTAATAGTGATGCTTTAGCAAACACTAGTGAGACATCAGTAAAATAAATAAAACTCCAGCTTCCACATCTACACTCTTACACAGATAGCTGTGGAAATGTACAAGAGTCCATAAAAAATAAATCACTCAATAATCACTGTAAGAGACTTTGGATCAACGTGGAATGGCGTCAACACCCAAAAATTCATGTGAAATCTGACTTTATGTATGAGATACAGAGAGACATAGAAAGAAAGAGAGAAAGAGAAATAACAAGATATCCTACCGTTTGTGTGCTGCTGTCGGTCAGTGTAGCAGATCTGCTGTCTGTGACACTGACATCATGCAAACACACACTCAGAGCGTGCAGGAGAGCACAGATCTTTCCTTTCTCACACACATGCGGTACTGGACTAACTCTCTCTTGCACATCCTTCTAGCATCGCTCCTCCCTGTTTCTTCTCTCTCTCTCTCTCTCTCTTCACGTCTGTTTGTTGATGATTAGTTGAATGTCTGTTCACACTTTTCTTTCTCACAGCTGGTCAGCCAGTGAAATGGACACACTGACAATATAACACACAAACACACACATGGACGCACACACAGAAACATGCGGTCCACACAGCAGCTGTATATTAAGAATGTAATGGATTTTTGTGGTACCCTACCAGTGCTTGATCATCTTAAACGCATCTTAAAGCGCAGCTTTTGGGATAAATGGTATAATATGTCTGCCATGGAAATAATTGTTGGGTCTCAACGTTGATGACAACATAGACACGACACTTAAAAAAACAACCAAAAAACAATTTAAATAAAGGATGCTTTCATATTGACCAAAAGTTTGTTTCAGGCGTAAGGCCAAAGTATACTTCGGTTTTTTGCTGTCGGTACGTCTCTTGCACAGCGTACGTGACACAAATTTTGTCATCAGCACAGTATGCATGGACTGTCCGCGTGCAGCCTAGTTTTTCCAGACATGCTGACAGTCCGCGTCTTTGCACGTCATCGGTGCATGCACCTGCTGTTGACTGTAATAAAAAAGTAGCACAAAGCAGTAGCACGTATGTATAGAGCCTTTTAGAGGAGGGTTTCTCAACCACTGGGTTGCGACCCTGATCATTGTCTGCTGGGTTGCGAGATCTTTTCTGTCATGAGAACAAATGACCAATTAGAAGGATAGAACTGTACATTTGCAATGTTTGGGGCAACAGTGACCTCTATTGTCGAATCGTGTTAATATCTCCTGGCTGCATTTCTCTGATGTTAATGATTAGCTATCCAATCACAATAATCCATCAATGCTACGCATCGTTCTTTTTGTACAACTGCATTTGCTGACAATAGTCTGCGGTTCCTCGCAATAAATTATGCTTTCTCTTACAATAGTTTGTTTTCCCTCCCAATACTTTTGCGTTTTTTCACAAAACGTTTTGCATTCCCTCTTAATAATTTGCATTGCCTCCAAATACGTTCCGAATTCTCTCGCAATAAGTTTTGCATTCCGTCGCAATAGTTTGTGTTCTCTCGCAATAACTTACCATTCCAATAATTTTGGGTTCCCTGGTAATAGCTTTATCCAGCTCTTACGCTCTACTACAGCAACCATAGTTAAACTATGGTATATGTCCTACTTTTTTTTCTATTTTTACTAGAAATACCATAGTTGAACTATAATTACTATTGTAAAACCAAGGTAAATTTTGTGGTTACTATGGTTTTACTACAAAAACCATAGTTCAACCATGGTTAATTTTCATAAGGGATGGATAAAGCTATTGCGAGAGAACGCAAAACTATTAAAGAAAAAAGTATACCCTAGCCTGTAGAATGTGATCAAACTTGCCTTAAAAGCTTCATAGTTGTTTGTATGAATTTCCAGAGTCAACATCTGAATAATTACCAGCAATGCATCATGACTCACATGTATTTTCCATGATGCAAGCATTAATAATGCATCATTCCAAAACATGCAATTTGCAAAAGACCTAAGTGGAACCCTAAGCCAAAGTAACAGAGCAAACACGGTATTTGTGAAATGCTGTGGTCTCTTTAGACCCTAAACTTCAGTAAATGTAAATACCTACAATCCATATGCAAATAGAAAATGTATGAATTCAAATTCACATAAACAATAGACTGTTTTAAGAGTTTTCAACGGGTCAAGGTGAGTGAATATCCACTTCTCTGCAGCCTTCAGAATTTCTAAATCAAAGACTCTTTTCCAGTCGCTAGTGTGTATTTAGCTCACTGTAATACATTTAGATGAAACATACTGTTCATGGCCTCACATCTTTGATATCTGCTGTCAAATATGAGCTGCCTAAGGTTTGTGTAGTCTACCCATCTCCAGAGACAGGAAACGAGTGGCAGTGGTTTCCTGTCAAACAACCCTCTGTCTTTCTCCTCCATCTTATGTAAAATTATCATCAGCGTCATATTGCATTTCCTTATCAGTGTACATATATAAACACATCAGAGGTGTTGACTGGGTCAATTTCATGCCACATTGTCTGCCAGTGAATTGTCAAAGATTACAAACGTAAAGATTAAGACAACTAACATGATGAGTTTTTCAGTGTTTCAATGTGCATGACTGTGTTATCATTTAGACAATCAAATGAATGGGTCTTGACGAATCTCTTTTCCCTTTCTTATTAATTTTTTGTGTTTGTGTAACTTGTTTACCTGCTATAATATGTATCAAATAAACCTTTGAACGTCTTTCAAACATCTAATTCCATGAAACTCAAATCCTGGGACTAGTGTTTACTCAGAAGCACTCATTGTAGCAGTCTGGTACCTTGCATCTTTTGTCTTTCACATACAGTCCAAAAGTACTCTGATGTTAATGTCAATAGAGGAACAACACAAGGTTGTGCCTGGATTGCATAAAGAAGTAAAACATGCACAAACACACACACACAAATGTGTGTCTTAAGTGTGGACCACGTCCCTTGAGTACTCTTCTCTGAGCTCATCTAATAGTGAGAAGTGCATCTTGGGATAGAGTGAAAGTACGACAAACAGTCTCCTGTAATGAAGGTATGGCTCTCTGGTCAAGGTTTACTGATTCTTCCAGAAGAGTCATAAACTGTGGGAGTACTTTATTTTACTGCAAAATCTCTCCCGCCTCTCTCTGTTCTGATGATTCAGGCAGGAAAGGTGCGAGCTTCATAACACTTGGCAGTAAAGAAATAATGTCGATTCTTATTTTGGAAAAATTATAGGTATTGTGAGTGATCAATTACGGTTTCATTATGGGCTAAATGAAAATATATAACAGTGGAAAGTAGGGAACCAAGTACAAAAGTACCAATAAAGAACTGTGGTATACATTTTTCACATTTATTGCCATAAAAAATGTGAAATTAGTTCGTTATGCATGAGCGAATCTCATCAAAACTGTCGGAAAATGATCGGGTCAGTTTTAACCCCAAAATCAAAACAAAATAATGATGTTTTGTGTAAAGAAAATGAAGCATATTTTTAGTACCGTTAAGATTTTTGCATTGTGACGTTATTTTCATGACAATTTAACACTGTAACACAGTTCAATGGAAAAATGATCATGCTAAAACTATCATCAGCGTCATATTGCTTTCCTTATCAGTGTACATATATAAACACATCAGAGGTGCTGACTGGGTCAATTTCATGCCACATTGTCTACCAGTGAATTGTCAAAAATCCGCCAGGGGAGCAGCCGCAGCCGTCTGCCTGGGGACGAAGGGGTCGCTGCCAGCCGCCGAGAGTCGAAGGAACCGCGGCTGTCTGCCGAGTAGGGGAGGAGCGGTTCCGTCCGCCAGGGGCTGGAGGACTCGCTGCCTTCCGCCGGTGGAGGCACAGGCTGGCGTCTGCTGGAGAGCGTAGGAGCGGTTAAGGACAGGGCGACAGCACATCCGGGAGCCGGCGAGCAATTACTTCTCTCTCTCTCTCTGTGTCTCCGCTTGCCCTTTCCCTCTCCCCTCGTCTCTTTCCCCAGGTTCACAGGAGGCGGGGTGGGCCACCCGGAAGGGCAGCGTCTCCCCCCAAGAGATGGGGGGAGATAGTTAGACCGGTGGTGCCCCGGCCTGAATCAGGCAAGGGAGGAGTGTGATGAGGAGGAGCACGGCCAACGCTGAATCAGCTGATCAGCGGAAGAGCGAGATAAGGGGAGACCGTAGACGCCATTCGAGAGAGAGGGACGCACGCAGCTGCGCTGCTTTATGTTGGTTTTAAGTTTACCATTAAACTTTATGTTTACTGTTCAGCCGGTTCCTGCCTCCTCCTTGCCCGTCATTATACTGTTACAAATATATATTTTATTCAAAATTAAAAATGCAATAATAATAAAAAGTAAAACATAATATATACCTTCATATTTTGTTCCATGGATTTTAGTGTAAACCTTTAAGTGTTCAGGATATTCACCCATATACAGATGAAGGGAGAGCCCTTAAGTCACTTATTAAGGAGTGCTCGCACTGTAATTAGCTAATAACCCGATGCACACACTTTTATGAATGAATGCTGTGCAAAGGTACAATTACAATCAGTTTACACAAAGCCAAAAGATGCCCTTCTCCAATGCCAGAGAGCTGAAAATCTGATCTCAGCACAGCCACTAAACCTTTTACAGAGGCAATAAATGGAGTTATGTTCTCTGACGCATTTAAAGCAACTGGAGCTCTGATGCTGCATGAAAATAATTCACGTCTTATTGAAATAACCACAAATAACACCCAACCATTATTTCTGCAAACAGCTATAACAGCTCGTGAACCAGGAAATCACTTATTAACACCTACACAGCTTTTGCTCGATGGAGAAGTGCACACATTTCTTTAGGTTAATGAAAGAGAGAGAGAGCGAGAGAGAGAGCGAGAGAGAGAGACAGAGAGTTTGTGTATGTGGCTCACAGATGCATGCTGGGTAACATCTGAGGTTTGCTCCAAAATCTACTGATATTAACTGGTTTGTGTGAGGGTTAGGTTAAGGGGTAAGGTTGGGGTATAACAAATGTTATCAACTCTGTATAAAAAACATTTCATCTATGTGTATGTGTGTGTGTTGACTCACTGACAGTTCATACACTAGCAAACAATCAGAGACACAAACACTTCAGCTGCTGAGTCTAGCACAATATGAGCTAATCATCAGTGAGATAATTAGTTTTGACATGTTCTCATATTCAGAACTGATCTGACATTTATTATTTCTACAGCAAATCTACATGTGAATCTCTCAAAACCTGCCAAGAATAGGTCCAGGTCACATTTCACCCCGAAATCAAGAGAAAAGAAATAAGAAATTATATTTTGCATAAAGAAAAATAAAAATAAAAATTATTGTGAAATTATTTTATGACAACGTGGCACATTTTAAACTCTTAAATTCTCATTAACATAATTATAATTTACTTTTGAGATTTTTTTTGCAACTCTCAGTATTCTCAAATGGTGATTCTCATTAGACTCTCATTACAGTAATACAGTATTTTTGTTACTTTAAGTAACATAAATTTACAGCAATACAGTATTTATTTTTATTTAAATGAAAAAAGTCAAGGCAAAAAGACCATAATCTTAAAATACTTATATAGATATAAATATTAGGGATGCACTGATATATCGGCCACCGATATTTATCAGTCAATACTTTTTCTACCAATATGGAATGCCCAATTCCCACTACTTAGTAGGTCCTTGTGGTGGCACAGTTACTCACCTCAATCCGGGTGGTGGAGAACAAGTCTCAGTTGCATCCGCTTCTGAGACCATCAATCCACGCATCTTATCACGACTTGTTGTGCATGACACCGCGGAGACTCACAGTGTGTGGAGGCTCGTGCTACTCTCCGCGATCCACGCACAACTTACCACACGCCCCATTGAGAGTGAGAACCACTAATCGCGACCACGAGGAGGTTACCCCATGTGACTCTACCCTCCCTAGCAACCAGGCCAATCTGGTTGCTTAGGAGACCTGGCCGGAGTCACTCAGCACACCCTGGATTCGAACTCGCGACTCTAGGGGTGGTAGTCAGCGTCAATACTCGCTGAGCTACACGGGCCCCTATCAGTCAATTATTGACCAAATTTAAACTACTGTCAAATTGTTTAAGCATTAAAACGCTGATATGAAATACATGAAAACTTGAAAGGCTGTGTTTAAAAATAGACTGCAATAAGCGCTTTAGTTAGCGCTTCAGTCAGCATTGTGTAAGCAAGCGGTGCCTTCTAGCGGTCTGGACACCGTTTTCCATTTTCTAGCACTTTATTAGGAACTCAATGGCCCTAATAAATTGCCCGAAGTGGTCTTGTGCTGTTGTAGCCCTCCGCCTCAAGGTTCAATGTGTTGTGCATTCAGAGATGCTATTCCGGTCACTACAATTGTACAGAGTGATTCCTTGAGTTACCGTAGACTTTCTGTCAGCTCGAACCAGTCTGGCCATTCTCCAGTGAGCTCTCTCATCAACAATCGTTTCTGTCCACAGAACTGGCACGCGATTGGCTGATTAGATAAACGCATGAAGTAAGTGTACAGGTGTTCCTAATAAAGTGCTAAGTGAGTGTATATACAAACATGTTAAATGTGAGTTCTGTTGTTTTGAATTGCAAAAACAGAAGTGCAAAAATGTTTTAGAAGTACAAAAGAACCTTTTTTTCACATCAATCATCATGCTATGAAATGTAGTTAATTTTCAAAAACATTTTTTTTTATCTTAAATCAGTATCGGTCAAAAACGTTCATATCGGTGCGTCCCTAATAATTATATATAACAATATAAAAATAAAAATATACAAAAATTGGTAATATACTAAAATTAATATATGAATAATAATAACAATACTAATAATAATAATAATAATAATAATAACTATTATTATTTAGAACTAGGCCTATTTTACTATAATAAACTTGACTCTGTCTCACAAAAATACTTCATTATTATTATGATATTCAATGGGGTTCCAAAAAATAAGTGAGTGTAGTTGTAGTTTTAGCACACCCTGTTCATTCACAAAAATGTTTTAGTTAAAATATACATATGTAAATATTGATTTTTATTGTTGTATTGATGCTTATAAATGAAAATGATTAAATATAATTCTTCCTTATGTCCATTTAGTGAAAAACTGAAAAAGATGCCTTGATTAATTAGGGGTCAAGCCCTGAAAGGGCGAAGCCCCCTATTGTGTTTGTTAGTGTTCTTCTTCTTCTTATTATTCTGCCATGGAAGTCTATGGCAGCCCATAGAACTGTTCGCGGGAAAGTTATGAAATTTTGCACACAGATAGAGGACAGTGTAAACTGATAACACTGTCTAGCTCAAACCCTTTAGCGCCACCAACAGGTCAAATTTTCACTCATGTTTACGCTAATAACTTTTGAACCATAAGGATTTCTGTCCAACTAAATTTTCCGCCATATTGAATTTTCAGAAAAACCTACTTTTTCGAACTCGTCCTAGGTCGTTCATCCGATTTTCACCAAATTTTGCACAGATGCTCAGTAGACAGTGCTTACTAAAAGTTATGGAATTCAAGTTGACAGACCAAACCTTTTTTGAATGGCGCTTTAACAAATTTGATGAAGAACACGCAAAATTGGACTTGAGGTTGTATCTCCGCAACGCTTTTACGGATTTTGACAAAAGTTGGTACATGTCATGGTCATCAAGCCCTGAGGTGACATGCAGCATTTCGGCGCAGTGCCCCCTACTGGTCGATTAACTCTATAAGCCAAAAAATGAAATTATATAACTTTGTGAGCTTATTACCTTTGATGGTATTGGTCTATTTTCACCAGATTGGTCCCGCTATGACCGTGAGGACTTGCCGAGCGCAACAATACCTGAGAACACACAGAAAAAGTTGCGGGGCTTGGCCACTTGGTGGCGCTATAACAGGAAACAACGTGAAAGCGGCTCTAACTACAGATCCATTGGTCCGATTGACTTGAAAATCTGCATGCAGTGTCTTCGTCAGACTTGCCATCATTGACCATGAGCACAGTCACGTATCTTGAGACACATAGCCACCACTGGCCAATCAACAGTGAATTTCATTGCGAGCATGCCAAACAGGTCTCAAGGCTGTATCTTGGCAACAGTTTGGCCTATAAAAACGAAACTTGTTACATGCCATCATACCCTGATGGTACCTGAGCAGTTTCGGAACAGTGCCACCTACTGGACAAGAATTCTGAAAAATAGCTATTTTTAGATATTTTTAAAATAGATGTTTTTTTAAATTACTGAAAGCGTGCTTTTTCTAACTCCTACAGCGTTCATCGGATACTAACTTTAAACATGTCATGATGCTTCTTTGGCTGCTCATGCTGCCAATAATGGGCTTGACCCCGGCATTGCTGCTTGCAGCTATATTTTTAACTACATTTTTATTTTATGCATTATACATTTTTAATCTACTTACAGTGTCTGTTTGGTTGAAATGAAGTACTGAAATATTTGTAGAATTACAGCAATGAGATTGAATGGTAAAATGTGCTTAATTGTCATGAAATTAAAGTCGCAATGCATACAATTCAAAAACATGCTTCTTTCTCGCTAAGCAAAACGCAATTTCCTCTTTATCTTTTGATTTTTTTGGGGGGGGGGGGGGGGGATGTTCTTGAGAGGTTTCATGAGATGCACACCTATAAACGTATCCCATCATGATGTAGTCTTCAGGCCTCAAACGTTTTGCAGTTCATTATTCACAGTCTCTCTCTAACGCTGACAGAAGAGGTGTTTCTGCTCTGTCTAGTCATTAATAGGGAGAGTGTGAGAGAGGAATGAAGTGTTTTTGCTGTTAGCTCTGTTCTTGTCATTGTAAAGGCAGATACAGGTCTGTGTGAGCACTAATGGCTCATTATATAATTATAATGTGTGTGTGTGTGTGTGTGTGTGTGTGTGTGTGTGCGTGCTTACCAGAGCTCTCTCAGGATCACCCTGAGATTCAGCACAAGGCTCCATATTTCTCCAGAAGCCGCTGGTCAGCGATGTTTAGAGTTCTGCATGTCTGTAGAGACACAAACACACACATTTAACATCTTATACATTAACAATCAGAGTTTATGGACAAATTCCAGCTATTCTGAGATGAAGATCGCTCATGACTGCTGATAAGGCAATAAACATGTAGCCAAATGTTATACAATCATAATGAATAATTGTAATGTTATCCAGTTCCGATGGGGACACACACACACAAAAAACAGGAAGTTCTGCAGCAATTTATCACTTCCTCTTGGAACAAAGCAATTTGAGATGTCTTACGTGTACACTGCTGTTTGATCTGAAAATATTACACATGAAATGCATAAACAGAGGAATTTTTTTTTACCTTTCTAAATGTATAATTTATGTTCTGTGAACCTTAAAAGACATAATTCATATTTGTCTCTTTTGTGGCTACTAAATAAACATCAGTAAGATTTAAAAACCTCATTCAAGCAAAGGTTTATTCATTGGCATTGTCAAGGCAACACTAATTGACATGCAATCATTAGCAACAGCTGCTAGGGACAAAAAGAAAAGAAAAACAATCACACACTCTTTAATTTAGCTCTTTTTTCTGACTTTTTAGCTCGCTTGCCACAAATTGTCTTCTTTCACTCCAGATTTGAAGGCACTAACCTGGTGAACTTTGCCATCCAGTGATTAACTCACTGTACCAAACTGGTACTTTGTAAACATGACTTTGTTTCCAGGTGGAATGATACAAATCCGTGCACCCTGACTTCCGGAAGTTGCGTAAGCTACATTATATATAGCAGTGTTTGTGATATATATACTCCACTAAATTGAGCAAACCAGACTTCCTCTATTCGCTCACATTTTTGCTACTTTTTCATTACGAATGCAAGTCTGCGAATTGGCTTTAGACAATTACCGAACATTTTCTTGACATTTACCATTACTTTCCTGCACATCTGGCATTCAGACAAAACATTGTGCTGTTCTGACACAGATGGCTCTTATTTGAAGCTCAAACAGCGACAGTGCTCGTCGTCACACAGATGCTTCAGATTATTTGCTTTTCTCCTCGCTTAAAACGGCCTCTGTATCTCTGCCATCTACCCGTCAGTCAAACGGCGCACACTTGCCCAGAAACAGTGTAACCATCCTCAGGTGCCACAGAGACCATAATTCAACACTTAGTCTGTCAACTGCTCCGACCAAAGTTTCACTGACAGAAACTTCTCATCTTTAATTAGACAAGTAGGTCATGAAGTAAAAAAAAAAAAAACTATAGAGAGAGAAAGTAGACACGGGCAAACAGGCCTTATGGGCTGTGAAACTGTAAAGGTAGAGCATGACATAACTTGATTTATATCCTTTAACTGTTCAGTTCTCCACTTACCTTTATAATTGTGTCTATAGTGCATTTTCTCTATCCATCCATCTATCTAAATAACTACTGACCTATCCATCCATCCATTCATTCATCCATCCATCTGTCTGTCTTTCCATCCATTCATCCATCAATCTATCTTTACATCCATCCATCTATCTATGTTTCATCCATCCATCCATCCATCCAACTACTGACCCATCCATCCATTCGTCCATCTATCCAACCATCCATCCATCAAACTACTGACCCATCTATCCATCCATCCATCAATCTAAATAACTTCTGACCTATCATCCATCAATTCATCCATCCATCTATCTATCTTTCCATCCATCCATCCAACTACTGACCCATCCATCCATCCATTTGTCCATCCATCCATCCATCAAACTACTGACCCATCTATCTATCCATCATCCATCCATCAATCTAAATAACTTCTGACCTATCATCCATCAATTCATCCATCCATCTATCTATCTTTCCATCCATCCAACTACTGACCCATCCATCCATCCATTTGTCCATCCATCCATCCATCAAACTACTGACCCATCTATCTATCCATCCATCCATCCATCCATCAATCTAAATAACTTCTGACCTATCATCCATCAGTTCATCCATCCATCTATCTATCTTTCCATTCAACTATCCATCCATCCAATATTTCCATCTATCTATTTAAATAATTACTGACCCATCCATCCATCCATCTATCCATCCATCCTTCCATTCAAACATCCATCTATCTATCTTTCCATCCATCCATCCATCCAACCATCATCTATCTTTCCATTCATCCATATATTGACCCATCCGTCTGTCTATCTATCCATCTATCTATCCATCCATCCACCCATCTATAACTAACTACTGACCCATCCATCTGTCTGTCTGTCTAACTACTGACCTATCCATTCATCCACCCATCCATCCGTCCATCTGTCTATCTATCCATCTATCATCTATTTATCTAAATAACTACTGACCCATCCATCCATCCATCCATCCATCTGATTAATTACTGACCCATCCATCCATCCATCCATCCATCTAAATAACTACTGACCCATCCATTTATCTAAATAACTACTGACCCATCCATCCATCCATCCATCAAAATATCTACTGACCAATCAATCATTCAATCAATCCATCCATCCATCCATTCATCCATCTAAATAACTACTAACCAATCAATCCATCCATCCATCCATCACTGTTTGTCTCTCTCTCTATCTAAATAACTACTGACCTTTCCATCCATCCATGATGGTTTGTTTTATTGTCAACTCAATTCAGAGCAGGGTGTTAAATTGTTGAAGTGACACTGCTGCTGACTGACTAGTCAACACAATGTGTGTGACTGTAACAAATGTTCGAGTTGGGCAGATAACGGAAGAAGCGGGAACTGTTTCCACAGGTCACGTGAGTCCGTTTTATTCACAAATAACCAGCAATCACTGTACAGCTTCACTCAAAACACAAGATGGCTTTTCAGCGTCACTCAAATAAACAGTCCGCTTTTCAGCTTCACACTACACAAGGCTCTCTCTCTCTCTCTCTCTCTCTCTCTCTCTCAAGGACAGACACGAAGACTCTGGTCTGTCTGTCTCCTGAGAGAGAGAGAGAGAGAGAAAGAGAGAGAGCCTCGTGTGGTGTGAAGCTGAAAAGCGGACTTCCACCTGCACGCCACACCGGCCTCGCGTTCCATTTCTTTTTACAATTCGAAAGTCGCGTGAACAAATGATACTGCTACCGCTGTTGCTAACTAGCGGGTTGATGTCCCGTGTCGCAAATCCAGTGACGATTCTCTCTGACCAATCAGTGATCTGCAGGGTTTTGACATCACATTTAGTATCAGCTCGGCTCGCTTGGAACCTCGACCGAAGTGGTACTAAAAAAGTACCAGGTACCAGGTACTATCCACAGTGGAAAACACCCAAAAAGCAAGCAGAGTCGAGTCAAGCTGTACCGTGCAGTGGAAAAGCCCCATTACAGGGACCTTGTCACATTAGTACATACACACTAGTCTACCAGTGGGGGGGGGAGGGACTGTCTAGAAAGTGACCTGCACACTTTGCACTGAGACAACTAATTTCTAACTCTTTGTGTGTGTGTGTGTGTGTGTGTGTGTGTGTGTGTGTGTGTATACACATTAATAAAGCCTCTTGAATATGTAACATAAAACATATTATTCTCAGTCTCTGGATTAAACATATCAGCCTGAAATAATGGTGCGTACACAAACGCTGCGTACCAAAGGCTATTTGGAAACAGTTCCAGGCAACATCAAAGGAAATATCAATGTGTTCAGTGAAGCGCAAAGCGGGTGCAGGTGAATGCTGGTCTGAGAACAGTGCTTGAAGCTGCAGGCAGTCCAGCAAACAGGAGCAACGAGCAATATTTAGCTCAAGAAATGGCCCTCTGTTTCTTTTCAACATCTAGTCTGACCATATAACATGCTAGAGTCTTTCAATCACTGAAGACTGTAACCTTCCCTGATTTAGTTCTGGGTGATATAGCGGAAAAATAAGATCTCGAAATATATCTGATCTGAAATGGTACTTTTTCAATCAGAAGAACCACTATTTTAGCCAAACAGCCATTGTTGCTAATTTAAACTGTTTGATGCAAAAAGTAAAATGAAAACTTTTCCACTAAATTAACACAAAATATGATTATGAATAATTTCATGCTTAGCAGCCAATAATTCACCACACAAAACCCAATGTGGTTGTTACAAACCATGCTTATGCATATTTAATGTAGTCTGGATCATATTAACTTTTACCTTGTGTAGGTTTCCTAACCCTTTAAGCATTAAGAATAAAATAATTATCAAAATATTAATAACAACAGTCTTGACCAACAAAAAAATAGGTACCGTTTGAAAGCTTAGAAGCTGTACTTTACAATGCATGTTGGTTTTATGACCAAAACTGAACAAGTGCTTGGAAATTTGCAGAAAAATCAGAAGTTGTCCATTTGAATAATTTATTAAAATTTCGCACTGTACATATTATTGTAATCGGTAAAAACATCAAACTGATCAAATAGCCATGTGTCATAAGTCATTGGAAAGCGCTCAAGGAGTAGAATACGACCAGCCTATTTCTTTTAATCACAGACAAAAACAAAGCGAGTAATAGCTAAGTATATGTCTTTGACATGCATGTTACATGTAAACAGTTGTTTCTTAAATGCAGCGTTTCTGCGTATAACTTCACGAAAACTAAACAGTACTTAAAATTTCACATACTATTACTTAGACGAGGTGATTATCTTTAAAACGAGCCCAAACACAGGGGGGACTTGGTAGCTCAGTGAGTATTGACACTGACTACCACCCCTGGAGTCGCGAGTTCGAATCCAGGGCGTGCTGAGTGACTCCAGCCAACCAAAAGCAACCAAATTGGCCCAGCTGCTAGGGAGGGTAGAGGCATATGGGGTAACCTCCTCGTGGTCGCTATAATTTGGTTCTCGCTCTCGGTGGGGCGTGTGGTGAGTTGTGCGTGGATGCCGCGGAGAATAGCGAAGCCTCCACACACGCTATGTCTCCGCGGTAACGCGCTCAACAAGCCACGCGATAAGGTGCGCGGATTGACGGTCTCAGATGCAGAGGCAACTACGCCACCACGAGGACTTAGAGCACATTAGGAATTGGGCATTACAAATTGGGGAGAAAAAAACGAGCACATAATGTGATATCTGGCTAAAAACACATTAGCTTTCCTGGATCAGATGACTGATGATCATCGGAAATGATGTAGTACATTTTCCAGAGTCATGGAACGCTAAAAAAATTTGTATGCGGATTAAGATCGCTGCAACCAGAGGTGGAAGTCATCCAAATATGGGCAGAGAGGATCGTTCACTCAGATTACATATGGCCACCAGGAAATGGCACCAAGTAATTAGTGTTTTGGAATAAAACAAAAGCAGGTTTTCGGAGCTACCTTATTTACACCCTGAGATATATAAAAAGTACATTTTTGGCTCAATTGTTTTTTTTGTGATTTTTCAGCCGTTTCTTAGGCTGAGAGTCTCAGAATTGATCATAATCTACATAATTAAAAAATGTGAAAAGCTTTCTTTAAAATTATACCAAACAACTGACCCTCCTTGTTTTTTGTCAAGTTATAAGCCTTTAATTTTGGGTATGCCACTGAAACAGGAAATCTTACAGGGTTAATGGTTTTTAAGGAAGAGGTCACATCACGTAACCTGTCCATGTTGACATTTGTCTCATTTGGCTAGTTTTGGGTCGCTCAAATACTTAACCATCTCATGGAGTTTCCTCCTTGCCATACTCGCCTTTGCCTTTCTCACTGGCTGTTTTTGAAACATTGTGTATTGTGAAAAGCCGTATACAAATAAAATGTACTTAAAGATTGGGGAATAGAAATAGAGAAAAAAAAGGAACATCTGTATATAGAAGTAAACCATGATGGCCAAAATATACCGGAACATTGTGAAAAAAAAAACCACTCTTTCACAATGATTCCTTAATTAGCTTTTAAATTTCCCACTGAATTCAGAAAAGCAACTTTATAAAACCCAACGGAGGAGTTCAACACTCCCCTTTCACACAGTGATGCTCAATCTGTGAGAACATACAAGCTCAAGTATATCTACTAACAGATGCAGATCACTGTTTCCACAGCTCCCAAGCTGTGGTTTTCCAAGCTAAGTTTTTAAAACTATAAAGGAAAAAAGCCATTCAGGTAGGCAGCCTAATTCAACCTGCATGACCCACTTTCTCCAATGCTGGAGGGCGTACTCTTCAACAGACTCTCCAGAGACGGGAGAGTGATGGGCCTGGCTGTAGTTTTAAAATTAGTAGAAGGGATGGAGTTAGGTTTAGCTGAGAGTTAAAGAGTTAGCACTTGATTTCAGACTACCAAAGTAACTCCTGGCCTATTAATGTACTCACTAATAATGTCACTGGCCCAGTTTACATGTGTTTTGTGCAATCCCATCACAAGTGGACAGACAAGACACATCATCGTTTACACCTGAACATAATAATCATCTTTTCAGACCACTTTTTAAAATGTTACAATAGGACGGTTATTGTCTTTTAAAGCGTTTTAGTGCCTCGGTTGATTGACAGGTGAGTAGGCGGTGCTTTTCTGCTGTTCGAACGCATTTGAATAAGTGTTTACACTACGAGCTCACTGTGGTCTAATGCATTTTTGACCATCTCCGGATGTGGATGAAGTGGACAAATCTCAAAATGTTTTGGACCCCGTTTACACCAGCGTTTGTCCCATCACCCCAAACGCATCTGAATGCTGTTCATGATGTAGTCCAAAATAGGGCTGCAACTAACGATTATTTTGATAATCGACTAATCTAACCATTATTAGAACGATTATTCGACTATTCTGGCGATTATTGCAATGATTAATCATTGGCTCTAAACCGACTATTCAGCTTGTGCCCCGACTTAAAAGGTTGTATTAAACGTGCTTACTAACAATAAAGAGGACAAAATCATCTTTTTTTTTGGGGGGGGGGGGATTTTTCCCCTTTTTCTCCCAATTTAGAATGCCCAATTCCCAATGCGCTCTAAGTTCTCGTGGTCGCATAGTGATTCGCCTCAGTCCGGGTGGCGGAGGACGAATCCCAGTTGCCTCCGTGTCTGAGACAGTCAACCCACACATCTTATCACGTGGCTTGTTGAGCGCGTTGCCACGGAGACATAGCGCATGTGGAGGCTTCACGCCATCCACCGCGGCAACCATGCTCAATTCACCATGCGCCCCACCGAGAACAAACCACATTATAGCGACCACGAGGAGGTTACCCCATGTGACTCTACCCTCCCTAGCAACCAGGCCAATCTGGTTGCTTAGGAGACCTGGCTGCAGTCACTCAGCACACCCTGGGATTCAAACTAGCGAACTAGCGAACTCCAGGGGTGGTAGCCAGCGTATTTTACCACTGAGCTACCCAGGCCCCGACAAAATCATCTTTTAAAAATATCTCTAAATGACATTCACTTAAAGGGAAAAAATACTCTTTATGTTTAATTCAGTTAAAATTTCACTACAAAAAAAAATCCTATTGTTATCAAGTGTATTTGTCTTTTTTTACATTTAAAATTGTCTAAAAATCCTTAAAACAAGATACATTTACTTGAGAAGTAACATAAGATATTTAGATTTGCTTTAAGAGAATGTGTCTTAAATATCAGTGTATTTTGTATATAAGTTTATTTTTTCACTTGGTTATACTTCTGCGAGTGCAGTAAAGACAAAATGTACTTCTATTCAAGATCTACTCTCTAAAAGCGAGTCTAAATATCATATATGCTGCTTCTCAGGGCAATGCATCTTTTTTTTAAAGGATTTTTAGATATTTTAAAATATTTGTATTTTTAATATTATATTCAATATTCTGCAGTATAGCTGCTAAAGAAAATGTCCGTTGTTTTAAAGGAGTTTTAGATATTTATATTGGAAAACAAGCCAAAACAAAAACAAATCAAAAATGCATTTTGTTGCAGTGTATAATGGGGCGAAGACTACCTCTCTCACCTTTCTGTTCACTTCAATCCATCTTTAACTCACTAAAAAACAAACTCTCTCTTATTAATAAAGCTGCGTTTTGCCAATTTTCTTCAGGATGAGAAATGCACAGTGAAGGTCGCTAGATCGAATCCCAGGGTGTAATGAGTGACTCCAGCCAGGTCTCCTAAGCAACCAAATTGGCCCGGTTGCTAGGGAGGGTAGAGTCACATGGGGTAACCTCCTCGTGGTCGCTATAATGTGGTTCGTTCTCGGTGGGGCGCTTGGTGAGTTGGGCGCGGATGCCGCGGTGGATGGTGTGAAGCCTCCACATGCACTATGTTTCCGTGGCAACGCGTTCAACAAGCCACGTGATAAGATGCGCGGGTTGACGGTCTCAGACACGGAGGCAACTGGGATTCATCCTCCAACACCAGGACTGAGGCGAATCACTACACCACCACGAGGACTTAAAAAGCGATTTGGGAATTCCAAATTAGTTGAAAAAAAAAATGCACAGTGACATATATTATGATTCAATAAGTTGTCATCATGTTATAATCTAGCTGCATTAAGCGTGCGCACTCGAGGGATGAGCGTCCCCACGACAGAGTGTTCATCCGCCGGGTGCAGTTTCAATCTCTCCCCCTTAGATCGGGACACTTCGCGCAACTCATAGAAGAGGTGCTGACCGCACAGAGAAACGCCAGTTTCCTTATAATTTGAACTTTAATAAAGCGTTAAATAGAACTGCATTAAAGATGTAACGCCGGGGTGTTTCCTTTAAAGACGCTCGACACGCAAGTTTTGCTTAAGCTGAGCGTCAGCTCCGGCTCTGCTTATTCTACAACAAGAGTGCTTCTGTATTTACTTATTTTGTATTTCTGCATTATAATTCCCTCATACTTTACGATCTACATCACCTGAAGATGTGAAAGTTTAGAGTGCGTCTGGACTGTGAGATGTGTTTTCTTCCTCTCCTCAGTCAGGTGCGAACTGCAGTGCTGCTCTTGTGTGCAATCATTAGAGTTTCATATGATCTTATGTTACGTGAAGATCAAACGACTATTCAACAACGCAAATTTTTTTATTGTCGACGTTGTCGATAACATCGACTAATCGTTTCAGCCCTAGTCCAAAAACCCAACGTCAAGTTATGTGTAACAGCATTTTAGTCTATTTTAGTCCATTTCTATCTTTATACTGTGGAAGGCTTTGTTTGGAAAATTTTAATAAAGCATTATATTGTTACATATTGTATTGTTTTCTTTCCTAAGAAGGAAATAAATGCATTTTGACAAGTATATTTAGAGTCAAATTTCAGCACTTTCAAAAGTATGCGATTAAATCTGACAGCACTAGTAATAATGAATCGCCTTACAAGTCATGCGCTATCGTAAGAGTGTTAAGATGTCATAAGACAGCATTGTGTGAGGAACAGGATGAAAAGTAAGTGTTTATGAACTGATAATCTGCTGTTTTACTCGTTTCACTTGTGAAAGTGAATAAAAGTCGTTGTTGTTGTAGCGCCTCTAATGTTCAGAAAACTGATGTGATGCGTGCAACGAGGCACGTAAAAATCACTTTGTAAAATGTAGGTATAGTAACGTGTTTCTCTGAGACCAGGTTGTGGAACAAAATGGCGGATTCGGAATTATCTAAGCTCCTGAGGGAAAACTAGTCATGTGAGAGTATGGCATATTACAGAGGTTTAGATTCCTTTGGCCCTTTTCCCATAACCAAACTTAGAGAGTATATGTGTGGGTGTGTGTACCATCCATCTGCTTTTGCAATCTCAATGACATTCAGACAAATGTGTGTCATTCCCAACAGCTACACACACACACACAGTAAATGTGTGCCACTAACTATATTATTGCTCTAACTAAATCATATCAAGACGCTGTGATTCATTTGAGCGTTTGATTAGTAAAACACATTTTATTAAGCCTGCCAGTTCGAACACAATCTCTCCCTCTAGTTCTTCCCTTTATTGCGCTGTTTCGGTTTTATTACACACTTCTCAGAATGACTGTGAAAGTGTGTGTCTGGCCCAGGTGGCAGCAGTGGATAATGTAGTGTGTTCCAGTAAAAATAACTTATTTTTCACACTTTTCTACTCAGCCTGCCGGTGTGAGCTCAAGCGACTGTTGTCTACTCCACTGAGACACTGAACAAACCCTGAATGGATTCATACAATCACCACAGTGGATTACACATTAATTTAGAACAGAGTCTGACAATGCATAAACTCAAACTGGGACAAATTTGACACTTTTGATCAACTCTGCCATGGCTCAAACCTATAACATTTCAATTTGAGCCACTGCTTTCTAAATAAGCCAGAGCTGATGATATGTGGCTGCTGCAGCCTGTCAACACGCCACCATCACTCTCTCTAGCTCTCTTTCTCATTCTCTTACACTTTTCAGCACCAAGGATTAGACAGATTAGCAGGTCAACTCTGTGTTACAAGGCAAGAGTCTCTGCTCACATCCGAGCAGCTTTCCATGACGTAACCTCGTCAGATAGACACCCTGATTGTTTATCAAGAATCGTTCTTCAAAATCGACTGTATTCCCATCTGCTGAAGCATTTATAGGCACACTGAGCACACAAAACCATTAATCTGAGGGATAAACAAGTGTAGACTACATCTAATTCAATTTTGTAATGAACATCAACCACTAAATTACTTTAAGTTGCTTAATCTTTTAGACTTTCTAGTGTTTTTGTCCGAAGAGACAACTGACTGATGCTATTTGTCCAAACAAAGATCAAACCAGTTGATCACAAGAAAGCCACTGGTGGATCCCATTTATAGGCCAAAAGTAAAGAGTAGAAAAAAATACACAAATAATGAGAATCTTTTATTTCCTTATTTCGGTAACCGCGCACGGTTTGACTGACTGACAGGCAGCTTATGTGTGTGCGCTTTATCTGAGAGGGCTCGTGGAGTTGCAGATACGTATCTAAACGTTAGCGATGTCATAAAATATCTATATATCGATTACTGATCATCACGTTATTTTATTAATATATATTTTTGAAGGATTGGAAATATTAAAATTAGCCGACATTTCAATTAGAAGCCTAATTTGCGTGCTTTCCAATTCTCTCAATTGGTCTTCGTAATCAAACAGTGTGGCATAATAGTATTTATTTAAAGTACTCTTTGAGAGCTTTCCAACAGCATATGACACATGGCTATTTGATGAGTTTGATGTTTTAACTGATTGCAATAATATGTACAGTGCAATGTTTTTTACATAAACTATCAAAACGGAACAATTCTGATTTGTCTGCAAATTTCAAAGCACTTGTTCAGTTTTGGTCATTAAATATTATTTCATTACTTTTTTCAAATTCTGAATGTTTAATTGAATACTTGATACTGCTGTTAAATGAATAGTTCACCCAAAAATGAAAATTCTCTCATCATTTACTCATCCTCATGCCATCCCAGATGTGTTTGACTTTCTTTCTTCTGCTGAACACAAATGAAGATTTTTAGAAGAATATCTCAGCTCTGTAGGTCCATACATTGCACGTGAATGGTAGCCAGAATTTTGAAGCTCAAAAAAGCACTCCAGACTCCAGTGGTTTAATCCATGTCTTCAGAAGCGATATGATAGGTGTGGGTGAGAAACAGATCATTTTTTAAGTCCTTTTTTACTATAAATGTTTCTTACCCACACCTATCATATCACTTTTAAAGATATGTACAGTATTTAACCACTGAAGTCTTATGGATTCCTTTTATACAGCTTTTTATGTGCTTTTTGGACTTTCAGATTTCTGGTCACCATTTACTTGCATTGTATGGACCTACAGAGCTGAGATATTCTTTTAAAAATCTTCATCTGTGTCATACACATCTGGGATGGCATGAAAGAATTTTTATTTTTTGGGTGAACTATTCCTTTAACAACGAAAAGCACCATTTTTTTTATTTTGTATCTTTGTTGATTGTTTTTATTTATTTAACTGCTTGTAATTTGTTTCTTTGTTCCTATTTTATTATCAACGGAAATGCGTAGTACAGTCACTAGAAATGTGTACGTATGTGGCTGGCATGAGAGAGTCAAAATAAAAGAGCATCTTAAAAAAATATACATGGATCGATCACTGGTTATTTGATTGATACATTGATTCAGATTGATGGATCGTTACAACCCTAGTTAGTATTTTGTTGCGGCATCGAAATTGACATTTAAAATAGTCAAACTCCTTTTATATGTAGCAAAATGGACATTAATCGGAATCAAATGACTGTGAATCAGAGTCAAAATCAAAATTGAACCGAATGATTGCAAATTGGAATTGAATTGGTAAAACTGTATACATACTAGCCCTTGAGTTTGTTGTGTGCACAAACTGAAGTTGAATTTCTGAAGAAAATATGAGCTGTGCTTGCCCGGGCAAAACTCGATGGCATAATGCTTGGGTGTTGTGGGTGGATGTCAGGGCATTGTTATGCGGTTGCTAAGGTGTTCTGGTTGGCTGCTTGCTGACCAAAGCCAAAAGAGTCCACACCCTAGTCTCTACGATTTTCTAGTCTCTTGATGTGGCTCACGTCTATCCTTCAATATAAGTCAATGGGATTTTCACCTGTTTTATCTTCCGCCAGGTGAAAACTTAACTAAGCTGCTCAACATGCAGCACAAAAATACTTCAAATGTTCAAATTTGAATAGTAATAGTAATAGCGATTCTTGCTAAACAAAGAATGGAATGACAAAAGAGAGGAAAAACTACTAGAACAAGTGAACTAAATCTTTTAGCCCGAGGTGAGAAGAGGAACTTTAAACAGATTAAGAGCTTTAGAAAGTTTCAGACTATGTCAGTGTTTCATGTCAGTGTACCAACAGTTTAAAATCAGGTTCTTTGCATTAGATATGCAAATATGAGCATTCAAGTCAACTTCCATGTACACTGAAACACAGAAGCTCTCAGGGAAGTCAACACCTGACCGCAACGCTGACCTGTGCAACCAACAAACAAGTTTTCAAGTTAAGAAATAAACAAGATAATGCAAATCATTCTGATGCAGAGCCAGTGACGGCTTGTGACATCTCCATGTGACATTTTTATGAGCAGCAACAAAGGTCGACTTCATTTATTAACTGAGCCAGGAAAATTAATTATATAATAACGGCCGCACAAAAGTCAAACTACGTCATACATCCTGCGCTTCAGGCCACCAGCTGTAAATACTAATGGAGATTGCGTCCAGCACGACCCATCAGCGATCAGATTCACAACATTGTGTAGACAGTTAAAGATGTGTCTTTAAGTGGCTTGACTGTGTTTTCAATGAAAGAGGATTTAAAACTCGACCCGAGGCGAAGCAATAATTGAACAGTTACATTGAATAAGGTTGGCCGGCAAAGAAAAACAATCGACCCACTGTGTGTATAATGTGTCAGCTCTCTACGGTGTCCTTAAAGGACAAACAAACTCAATTATTCAGCGCTGCAGGGGAGGCAGAATCTTACAAGTGTTGACTAGCATTCATATCGACCCAACATCAAGGAGCGGTCACACCCAAAATGAGGTGTTCAGTGGCACCTCTTTTACCACATTGCACAATATTCACTGCATTAGGCTTATCTATTGTGGAATGCAGTTTTGGTTATTGTAAAAGTATTACTTTTTTTAAATGTCACTTAAGGTTACATTATCTAGCTGGGTTCTGTTAAAATTGCAAGAATGAGTTGTGATAGTCTTGGTAGAATCAGTTATGTAGAATGGGGTGAAATGATAAAACCACATGCCATTGTTTATGAATTTATTTATTTGACAGCTATTAATGCAAATAAGAATCCTACTAAATGGTACATTTGTAACAAAATAATAATAAATAAAGAAATAAATAAATAGGGCTTGGTTTCGATACAGTTTTCCAGATGCAATTCTGATTCAGAAGCTCTCAATTTCGATTAATTTCAGTTATGATGTCCATTTTGCTTAAATATAAAAGCAAAGTTATCAAGTGATAATTTAAGACAAATGAACAGTCAGTAATAAATAGGGGTGTAACGGTACATGTACTCATCCCGAACCGTCACGGTACTGACGTCACGGTTCGGTGCATGCAGTCAGACGAAGAATACATCCGAGTCAGTCACAGGCGATCCACTCCAATCCAGAAGGGGCCGCACATGGTAATGCAACACTGTTTGCTAACCGCCACAACAGGAAAAAGAGCAGAAGAAGAAGAGACCATCTATGCACCAACCCAAAACAAGAATGGCTTCTCCTTATGCACAAGTTTTATTTTCATTATTTTATTTATTCTGTACATTTATAACAAAAGAGATGCTTCAGTTTTGTAGCTGATTGTGACCAAATACCTTTTGTTTTTATCAACCCTACAAAAAAATATGAGCTATGCAAGAGTGCATTCTGTTTACTGCTTAATACACTAAAGGAGGCTGTACTGTACCAACTACCTCAGGAGGGACTAAATGCCGCTAAGTGGAACAAACTTAATTTGCACCACTGTCTGTTCAAAATAATGAAAAGAATCCTAGCATTTGGGATTTGTTGCTTTTTCCTGTTGTACCGAACTCTTATCGAACCACGACCCCAAAACCGAGGTACGTACCGAACCGTGTCTTCTGTGTACCGTTATACCCCTAGTAATAAACTAGGAACACAGAAAAAAATACAAACAATAGAACAAAACATGCAAATAAAGAAAGCATTCCTGCTTAAAGGAATATTCGGGTTCAATACAAGTTAAGCTCAATCGACAGCATGTGCGTAATAATATCAATTACCACAAAAAATAACTTTGACTTGGTCCTCATTTTCTTTAGAAAAAGCTAAAATCTGGGTTACAGTGAGGCACTTACAATGGAAGTGAATGGAGCCAATTCTTAAATGTTAAAATATTAAATATATTCACTGTTTCAAAAGTATAGCCACAAGACGTAAACAATATGTGTGTTACCATGATGTGTGAACCTTTTCTGTGTAAAGTTATAGCCAATTTTACAACTTCGTTGCCATGACGATGTAATGTATACAACCCCTAAAACCCTAAAATGACATTTTAAACAACTTTGCAAATAATACATGAGTTATAACAGAAGAATTAATATAACATTTCTGCCTTTAACTCTTTGAGCTCTGAAGGTGTTTTTAAAGATTTCCTGCTTCAGTGGCATACCCAAAATTACAGTCCTATAACTATAACGGGTATTAAGTGTTTGGTGTCATTGTAAAAACTTTTCACATTTTTTAATGATATAGATTATGGTACATTCTGAGACTCTTTTTTCTTTTTTTTTCTTATTTAACATTATATATCTCTGGGTGTAAATAAGGTGGCTCCGAAAAACTGCTTTTGCTTTGTTTCCAATCATGTCAACTGTATCTGAGAAACACAACAAAGCAATCAAAAGTTATAGCATTACAAAATGACTTATCATAGTGTCAAAAAACACCTCCATACAAATAAAACATAATAGTTGAACATAAGAACTAATTACACATGCAAACACAACAATGACTAAAGGTTTGCATAGCATGGAGACATGATTTTAGTAATGAGATTTCCCAGAATGAATTTCATTCTGTGCCATTTGAGTCATCATTGAGTCTGGTGGCCATATGTAACATTGGGCTTCGTATGGATTATCGAATTATCTATGCATCTGATTACCTTGTGTGTGGCTTGTTTGAAAGATAATCACCTATTTTATGTTCCGTTTATTTTTCGTGAAGTTATAAGCGAAAATGCAGCACGTTAGCAACACCAACACAATTGTCAAAGACATATATTTAGCTATTACTTGTCTGTGAGTAAAACAAATAGGCTGGTTGTATTCTACTCATTGAGAGCTTTCCAACAGCATATGACACATGACTATTTGATGAGTTTAATGTTTTTACTGATTGCAATAATAAGTATGTACAGTGCATTTTTTTTTTTTTCAATTCTTTTTTTAATAAATTATCAAAACGGAAAACTTCTGATTTGTCTGCAAATTTCAAAGCAGTTCAGTTTTGTTCATAATGTCTACATGCATTGTAAAGAAGAGCTTCTAAGCTTTCAAATGATACATATTTTGTTTTGGTCAAGATTGTAGTTATTAATATTATGACGATTGTTTTTTCTCGCTGCCCCGTCCATCCGAGCTTAACGTTTTACACCCTCCAAACATTGGCTCCATTCACTTCCATTGTATGTGCCTCACTGTAACACAGATTTTTGCTTTTTTTAAAGAATAGGAGGGGCGAGTCAAATTTATTTTTTGTGGTAATCAATATTATGCCACAAATGCTGACGATTGATATTCCTTTAAAGTTTTTTTACAGCAATATCATGTATTCAAGTAAACATTCAGAAATTGAAAAAGTAATGAAATGTAAAATAAAACTACTTAAATTACTGGCCTTTACTGTATGATCAATCTAGTGCTCTCAGAGCACATAAAGTACGCACACATACAGTACGCCTCCTGTCACCAGAATAAGGAAATAAAAAGTGATCTTTAAGATTCTTGTGTTTCTCTCTCCACTTTCTTTTACTTTTGGCCTGAGCACCCCTTAATAAGATCGATGTTTTCATTTTGAGAATCCATATCGGGATGATTGCGATTTATCTGATTTGTAATTTTTTTTTTTTACCCAGCCCTAGAAATAAATAAATAATATTATAATAAATAATGAATAAATATTGCTGAAACTTTTTTCCTTTGTTTCTTTAACAACAAGGAGGGTCTAGTGAAAATGTGGGGCAAGGAAAGTCAAAATCTGAAAAACCGCCCTGACTGGGACAGCAGAAAAAACTGGCTGAGCCCTGCAGTATATATTTTCTTTTAGTACCTCCTCACCTTCTTTCCTCACAGCTGGTCATATTCCCTGCCGTTCACCTTTGTGAGAGATCTATATTTAGTTCGACCCTCAGCACATATAAGGGAACCCTTAACAACAGGTCTCAGCTGGGAATCTGTGCGATGTGGGCAAGCAGGATTCCTTCAGTCAGAACGAAACTTCATTAACATCACAATGAAGACACCAAAGAAAGACCCTCAACCACAGCAGAGGAGACCAGAGAATCCAACAGATACTGAGCCATTAACCAATAATTTTCATTTTTGAACTATTCCTTTAAGAAGTTAATTTACAGGGCTTGACATTAACGCTGGTCTGCTTGTCTGGGACAAGCGGATTTTTGAAGTGAAAGAATTTTACTTGCCCGACCAGACAAGCAGACTGATTAAAACGTCAATAACGAAAAAATATCCGGCTGTATTTGTGATAGCCTAGACTTGTGTCACTTATTACAAAGTTCATATTCTTATTCTGCTGTTGAAAATAATCCAGAGTGCATCATTTTATAATTCGCAAGCGATCTAGTAACAGCTGCGCCCTGTTTGATTGACAGGCGGCATGTGTGTGTGTGCTGAACATGCGCGTGTTCTGAAAATGCTCGCGCTAATGCGCACCCGAACGGTCAAATACATCGTAATTTTAGGAAACATACAACAGAAACTTTGACATTATTTGAGAATATAACTTAAATGTCCTTTTTTCTGTCCAGACAAGTAACTTTTTTACTTGGACAACTGAATGACCAATTTACTTGATGAATTACATCGACAATGCTTAATGTCGAGCCCTGATTTAGCTCTGATGATGCAAACAAGAAAGAATTTAAAACTACTGTTTTGTTTCTGTCATAATTAGTGGTGTTTGCTAAGGCAAACCACTAACTGCTTAAGAGTGTTTATAGACATAGTAGATAATAAACTGCCTTCCATAACAATGAACACGAGTGAACTTTTGTTAATGAGATTCCTCTGTACCGCTGACACTGAGTGCTATTGTTGTGTTATTTCTTATAACTGAAATTCTTCTTTTCAAAAGTCTACATCATTAACCTCAACTAAAACCACAGCACCACCCCAGTAGATTCTTTACAAGACTCAAGAAGAGGCATGTCATGTGGTTTAATAAGCCTGATGTGAGTAACACAATCTGAGTTCTTTCCATACACAGCTGAAGTCATTAGTTTACATACACTTAGGTTGAAGTCATTAAAACTCATTTTTTAACCACTCCACAGATTTAATATTAGCAAACTATAGTTTTGGCAAGTTGTTTAGGACATCTACTTTGTGCATGACACATGTAATTTTTCCAACAATTGTTTACAGACAGATTGTTTCACTTTTAATTGACCATATCACAATTCCAGTGGGTCAGACGTTTACATACACTAAGTGAACTGTGCCTTTAAGCAGCTTGGAAAATTCCAGAAAATGATGTCAAGCCAGTTAGCTTCTAAAAGGAGGTGCACTGAATTAGACCAGTGTACCTGTGGATTTTAAGGCCTACCTTCAAATTCAGTGCCTCTTTGCTTGACATCATGGGAAAATCAAAAGAAATCAACCAAGACCTCAGAAAAAAAAAATTGTGGAACTCCACAAGTCTGGTTCATCCTTGGGAGCAATTTCCAATTGCTTGAAGGTACCACGTTCATCTGTACAAACAATAGTACACAAGTATAAACACCATGGGACCATACAGCCATCATACCGCTCAGGAAGGAAATGCATTCTGTCTCCTAGAGATGAACGTAGTTTGGTGCAAAAAGTGCAAATCAATTCCAGAACAGCAGCAAAGGACCTTGTGAAGATGCTGGAGGAAACAGGTAGACAGGTATCTATATCCACAGTAAAACGAGTCCTATATCGACATAACCTGAAAGGAAGCAAGGAAGAAGCCACTGCTCCAAAACCCCTATAAAAAAGCCAGACTGCAGTTTGCAAGTGCACATGGGGACAAAGATCTTACTTTCTGGAGAAATGTCCTCTGGTCTGATGAAACAAAAATTGAACTGTTTGGCCATAATGACCATCGTTATGTTTGGAGGAAAAAGGGTGATCACCATCCCAACCGTGAAGCATGGGGGTGGCAGCATCATGTTGTGGGGGTGCTTTGCTGCAGGAGGGTCTGGTGCACTTCACAAAATAGATGGCATCATGAGGAAGGAAAATTATGTGGATATATTGAAGCAACATCTCAAGACATCAGCCATGAAGTTAAAGCTCGGTCGCAAATGAGTCTTCCAAATGGACACTGACCCCAAGCATACCTCCAAAATTGTGGAAAAATGGCTTAAGGACAACAAAGTCAAGGTATTGGAGTGGCCAATGACCTCAATCCGATAGAAAATTTGTGGGCAGAACTGAAAAAGCGTGTGTGAGCAAGGAGGCCTACAAACCTGACTCAGTTACACCAGTTCTGTCTGGAGGAATGGGACAAAATTCCAGCAACTTATTGTGAGAAGCTTGTGGAAGGATACCCAAAATGTTTGACCCAAGTTAAACAATTTAAAGGCAATGCTACCAAATACTAACACAATGTAAACTTCTGACCCACTGAGAATGTGATGAAAGAAATAAAAGCTGAAATAAATCATTTCTCTCTACTATTATTCTGACATTTCACATTTTTAAAATAAAGTAGTGATCCTAACTGACCTAAGACAGGGAATGTTTTCTATGATTAAATATCAGGAATTGTGAAAAACTGAGTATAAATGTATTTGGCTAAGGTGTATGTAAACTTCTGACTTCAACTGTAGAAGTATTTGGACATTTAAGTGACATGTAAAAAAAAATTTGAACGACGTAATTAAAAATGACAGAAAACCATAAAACTATTAATTTAAAGTTGTTGATTATAAGTATAGAAACAATATATTTCGATTTTATAGCAAAAAAATCAGATATATACAAATATATTAGTGGTTTAAGTGAGTTACGTTTATATTTAAAACTATATGCCATCACATTTCTTGTTTGTTTAGATACAGTCCAGATATAGCCTAGTTAGGATCAATTATTGGATTGGATATACGTCTCTAAAATGTCAGCAAACACACCTTTTTCAAGAAATGTAAAAAAAAATAAAAATCAAAAATAAAATCTGATTTGTTATATCTGCTCTGTAGAAATCTTAAAGGATCTCATCATTTGGCAACAGACTGCAGAGGACAGTAAATCCAATAAGAATTACATTTCTCATTTTCAAAGATTTCTTCCACAAAAGTACTAAAAGAACTATTGACTATTGAAATACTGGAACAGTTCAGGAACCGGAATCATTAAGAGGAATCGAATCGGTACTGGAATCATTAAATTCCTAACGATTCCCATCCCTAATAATGACTTAGTTACATGTCTCTGCAAATAAAGCTGGGATAGGAGACAGTATTTGAAAATCGAAGATTGAATCTTTAACAACAGCATTATTCAGCCAGGCTGAGTTTTCCAATTCTTATAGTTTTCCGAGGCATGCAAGCAGGATTCAACCCCTTTCACGGTCTCAAATCAAGAAACCCCTCACAGGTTTGACATTCACAGTCTTATGAAGGACATCACAGCAACACTGGTGTAATGAAGGTGATGGATTTAATTAGGATTAAAACTCCATTTGATTTGGAATTCAGGCAAAGTGAAGGCAGCATCGGGAGATTAAGGCTGCTGACTTGAGGGCTTCCATGTCAACAGGGACAGTCATTAATATAAATTAATCTGCTGGGGCGCTGAGGGTTTGATCCTGAGCACATGCTACGACCAGGTGAAAATAGCTGGGATTTTGTGCGCTGACCACGACCATCTGGTACAAACTCATTAAACTAAGCATGTTTACAGTCAATCACAAATTGAAGCAAATAATAAAATGTCAATTAAGAAAGCTTGATTCAACATAGATTTTTTTTAGACTTTCCTTTCAGCCTCTGATATGTTTCCATAAATTTCAGTGGTTTATCTGAAGGTTTAGTTTTATCAGAAACTCGACGTAATGATTTGTGATAAGCTTTTCCGCCGGGCTGCAGGACAAACATAATTATCATCTGAGTTAGTTGAATTACATATTTTGTAATTTTGTTAAGATATAGGAGGAGCGATGACAAACTGGATTTGGATTCTGTCCTCTTCGTGTTTCAGCTACTAATACTATGCAAAATATGACGACAAATACACCATCAGCGTCAGTAACATCATGGAAATTGAAACTCCATTTGACAGGCAAATGACGACCAGTGTTTGAGTTGTACACGTGCACCCTTTCCTACGAAACAGTCTGTTGGTATATTGCTGGTAAATAATGAAAATAGAGAAAATGACTTACAAACATGATGTTCTTCTGAATTTTGGATCTTGAATCTAGAAGATCTATTCAAAGAAAGATGGAGGTGGAGCTGTGATGTACTGAACATTGTAGTGAATTCTGCTGTATGCAGTATTGTTTTCCAAAAAACAACGTCTTTATTCATTTATAGCTGTCATGTTCCATAATTTCAGCTATTATTGCAAATTAAATACTTGTAACATGCTTGATTTGTAAAAATACAAATTAATGAAAATATAAATAGATTCCTTGCTGACATTAAATATGTTGCTAAAAATAACATGTATCATGTGGTAGGAAAATACATTGGCAGGGCAAGTACAAATTGGGCTAGCAGAAAAAAAAATACTTATTACTGAGCTGATTTAGTTACAGTGGCAAGAAAAAGTACGTGAATTAGAAATAGCTGGTTTTCTGCATTAATTGGTCATCAAATGACCAATTAACAACAAACAATCAATTATAATCTTCCATGCCTTTATTGAACACATCACATTAAACTTTCATAGTGCTGTGAAAAAAGTAAGTGAACCCTTGGATTTAATAACTGGTCGATCCTTCTTTGGCAGCAATAACCTCAACCAAGCGTTTCCGGTAGCTGCGGATTAGACCTTCACAACGTTCAGAAGGAATTTTGGACCATTCTTCCTTACAGAACTGCAGCAGCTCAGCCATATTCTTAGTATGTCTGGGGTGAACGGCTTTCTTGAGGTTATTTCACAGCATCTCTATTGGGTTAAGGTCTGGGCTCTGACTGGGGATGTTGGATATTTTTATAAAGTTGGGAATTAATTTTTCCCTCGATGATGGCAAGCGGTCCAGGCACCGAAGCAGCAAAGCAGCCCCAATTCACGATGCTCCCTCCACTGTGCTTCACTGTTGGGATGATGTTTTCATGTTGGTATGTGGTGCCCTTTTTACACCATACGTAGTGCTGCATGTTCTTCCCATACAATTCAACCTTAGTTTCATCAGTCCACAAAACATTTTCCCAGTAGCGTTGTGGAGTGTCAAGGTGGTCTTTGGCAAACTTCAAGCATGCAACAATGTTTTTGTTGGAAAGCATTGGCTTCCTTCATCGTGTCCTGCCATAGACACCATGCCTGTTTAATGTTTTCCATATAATAGACTCATGAACAGAATCAGTTCCAATGATCTTTATCTGTCACTCTAAGGTTCTTTTTTACCTCGTTGAGGATTCTGCGGTGTGCCCTTTGAGTCATCTTGGCTGGACGGCCACTTCTAGGGAGAGTACCTATAGTACTAAATCATCTCCATTTATAGACACTTTGTCTAACTATGGACAGATGAATATCTAAGCTCTTCGAGATAACTTTGTAACCCTTTCCAGCTTTATGCAAAGCAACAATTCTTGATCGTTGGTCTTCTAAAATCACTTTTTTGCGAGGCATGGTCCATGTCATCAGACACTTCTTGTGAACAGCAAACTCAAAATGTTTGAGTGCTTTTTATAAGTCAAAGTAGCTCTAACCCACACCTCCAATCTCGTTTCATTAAATGGATGCCAGGTTTGCCAACTCCTGACTCTAATTAGTTTTTGTTGGCGTCATTAGCCTAGGGGTTCACCAACTTTTTTCCAACCTACATATGTTTCAATGATGTATTCAATATGTACAAGAACAATACAATAATTTGTGTGTTATTAGTTCAAACAGATTGTGTTTGGTCATAACTGTAACTTAGATGAAGTTCAAATAAGATTTTAAGACAAATGTATACATTTTCTTGCTACATCTTATATTTCACAATGCCAGTTTAACATTTCAGCGTAGAAAGCCATGTGGAAGTGTGTGTTGTTAGGTTTCAGCTTCAGAGAGAAAGTGGAAACATGAACCTTTACGCAAAGGTCAGAGACACACAGGTACAATATGAGTATGTTCACTGCATCACAACAAGAATTTAGAGGGGTTGTGTATCCGTTCATGTCTAATCTTATGGGATCAGAGCCTAAAACAACAAGACAGGGTAAACTGTGTGAATGAGGTTCAGTTTGTGGTGTGCCCTTTACCTTTTCTGAACAGGCATCGAATGCTTAAAGGAATATTCCAGGTTCAATACAAATTAAGCTCAATCGACAGCATTTGTAGAATAATGTTTCTTTCTTTAAAAAAAAGCAAAAATCTGGGTTACAGTGAGGCACTTACAATGGAAGTGAATGGGACCAATCTGTAAACATTAAACTACTCACTGTTTCAAAAGTATAGCCACAATTTGTAAACAATATGTGTTAACATGATTTTCGCTTACTAACCTTTTCTGTGTAACTTTGTTACCATGACGACGTAACGCTGTAAACTCTAAAATGGCAGTACAAATGACATTGTAAACAACTTTAAGCTCAAATAATACATTAATTTTAACAGAAGAAATAATGCAAGTGCTTTTATAAAATTATAAGCTTCACATTTCTGTCTTTAAACCCTCAACAAAATCCTAAAAATACAACCCCAATTCTGAAAAAGTTGGGACAGTATGAACATTTTTAATAAAAACAAAAATGAGTGATTTGTAAATTATAATCACCCTTTTCTATATTGAAAGCACTACAACTACACATTATATGATGTTTTACCTTGTGAATTTCATTGTTTTTTTTTTGTTTTTTTTTTTATGTACAGTAATTTAAAATCAGATGATTGCAACACACTCCAAAAAAGCTGGGTCAGTCGAATATTTACCACTGTGAAACATCAACATTTCTTCTAATAACACTTATTAAGCATTTAGGCACTGAAGACACAAGTTTGTTAAGTTTAGAAAGTGGAATTTTCCCTCATTCATCCATTATGCAGGTCTTCAGCTGCACAACTGTACGGGGTCTTCGTTGACGTATTGTGCGCTTCATAAAGCACCACACATTCTCAAATGGAGATGGTCAGGACTGCAGGCAGGCCAATCTAGCACTCACACTCTCTGCATATTCGGCCAGTAAGTGGTTTGAAGTTGTCCTGCTGAAAATGCCAGGACGTCCCTGGAAGACGGTGCTGGATGGCAGTATATGCTGCTCCAAAATTTGTACGTATCTGTCTGCATTCATGGTGTTCTCACAGATGTGCGAGTTACACTTGCCATGGGCACTAACACACCCCTGGCCTGTACAGACACTGGCTTTTGGACCTGACACTGATAACAGCTTTGATGGTCCTTTTTCGCTTTGGCCCGGATAACAGGACAGCTATGTTTTGCAAAGACTCATCGGACCAAAAAACATGTTTCCACTGTTCTACTTTCCATCTCAGATGAGATTGAGCCCAGAGAAGACGGCAATGCTTCTGGACAGTGTTGATGTATGGCTTCTCCTTTGCATAGTAAAGTCTTAACTTGCATCTGTGGATGCAGCGGCGAGTGGTGTTGACTAACAAAGGTTTACTAAAGTAATCCCAAGCCCATGTTCATGATATCCATTACAGATGAATGATGTTTTTTAAGACAGTGACATCTGAGGGATCAGAGATCACGCGCATTCAGAAATGTTTTTCGTCTTGCCCTTTACGCACTGAGCTTTTACCAGATTCCTTGAATCTTTTAACTATATTGTGCACTGTAGAGGGTGAAATGCCCAAAATCCTTCCAATTTGTCTTTGGGGAACATTGTTCTCAAAGTGCTGGATTATTTGCTGAAGCATTTGTTGGCAAATTGACAAGTCTCGAATGATCCTTGCTCTTGAAGAACTCGGCTGTTTTTGGAGGCTCCTTATATACTATGACACAATTGCTTATTATTTTAACTCGTCAAATTGTTATTAGTCTTAAATTGCCCCTGTCTCAACTTTTTTGGAGTGTGTTGCAGTCAACTGATTTGACTGCAACACAGTCAATATTTATCCCTATTTAGTGAATGACTTAACCTCCAGTGTGCTGTCTGTCTGCACTGGTCTCAGAACAGTTTGAACTTCACCTTATTTTCATCATAACTCCATATAAAGCCTCTGAAAGCAACATTTATCAGCTTTTGGATGAACCCATTGATTCTCAGTGTGATAATGCAGAGTGAATATAGGATTTCTAAGGAAAAATGTGCTAAAGTACACATTAGTGTTCATTGTGTTTAGCAGTGTGGCATTTCGCAATAAATCGCTCAAATTTTAAAAATGGCATATCGGATGAAACTAGAGACTCTGATCTTTGGATTCAGACAGGTAATTAGGTTTCTTACCAGATTTATTTTTGTTGGTGTTTCTCCCACAGACAAACTCCGCTGTGGTCAGTGCCATGTTGTTTTGCCACATGAAAGTTTACCCCTCTCCTAACACCCCAGAGTCTCCTAAACTAAGATCAGTCATTTAAATTAATTTAAATTATGCATTGCGTATAGCGAAGACAAAATACAACGTCAACGCATGTGTACGCTGGGTAACACGAGGTTAAATAAAGGAGGTAAATATTTTTTTTGTGGTGATCAATATTATGCCATGAATTCTGTCGATTGAGCTTAACTTGCATTGAACCCGGAATATTTCTTTAATTAATAGAATAAACGCAATAATAGTCAATTGGGCTTTACGTTAAAAAATAAAAAAATTAATTAATACGCGTGTGATAAAACACAAGTAGTCCCTTCCCATTATAACCGATTAAATGGTCATACTTTATATATTATTGCGTTCATGTTACTGAATACTTGAAAAAACACAGTTGCACCAATGAAAGACACGTGTAATTATTTTGTGAATCTGCTTGTAATAACACATAGTTATTGCTGCTATTACTTAAGTAATTAGCCCAAGTATAATTCTGTAATATGTGTAACACACACACGTAATACACACTTCATAAAAAAAAAAAAAAAACATAATTGTGGCAAGGTAAATAATGTGTAGATAAACCAATAAATCTACTATGTAACCATAGTTCCCATACTGTGTTATCTTGGTATTAGCAAGCACTGTCATCAACGAAATAAGTGAAAGAAAATCTGCAAAAAATTACAGTGGCAGTACTATGGTTCGGACATGGTTTCAGATGGTAATACCACGGTACTGAGCAATTACATTATTCATATATACCATGTAATTTCAATGGTACTGTAAGGTACTTCAAAGAATACCATGAAAATGTCAAAAATATGGTATGTGTATAGTAATACCAAGGTACTTTTTTTTTACTTTTTTCTACACTTAATTACTATGATTATACTGGATTAACAATAACTGTACGACGTAAACTAAGGATATTTGCATTAAACATAAATATTATAATTTAGCTTGCAAACAAAAAAGAAGCTCTTACATAACATAGATGCTCTTTGCATTGAATCACTGAATTAAAAGGTAGACCGATATATATCGGTTTTACCGATTAATCGGTGTCGATAGTTGCTTTCTGGAACTATCGGTTATTGGCAAAAAATCTATGTCGATAGTTTTTTTGTCATTTCAAAATAAGAGTCCCTAGTACCACCCCTGGAGTCGCGAGTTCAAATCCAGGGCATGCTGAGTGACTCCAGCCAGGTCTCCTAAGCAACCAAATTGGCCCGGTTGCTAGGGTGGGTAGAGTCACATGGGGTAACCTCCTCGTGGTTGCTATAATGTGGTTCTCGCTCTCGGTGGGGCGTGTGGTGAGTTGCGCGTGGATTCCGCAGAGAACTAGCATGAAGCCTCCACACATGCTACGTCTCCGCGGTAACATGCTCAACAAGCCACGTGATAAAATGCGCGGTCTGACTGTCTCAGACGCAGAGGCAACTGAGATTCGTTCTCTGCCACCTGGATTGAGGCGAGTCACTACGCCACCACGAGGACTTAGACAGTATTGGGAATTGGGCATTCCAAATTGGGGAGAAAAGGGGAGAAAATCACACAAAAAAATAACAAATAAAAAATAAAAAAAAATAAAATATATATATATATATATATATATATATATATATATATATATATATATATATATAAAGAGTCCCTGGTGTGTTTCGGTCTTGTTTAAACTTAAAAGCCGCGATATGCACCAAATCTTAATTTTTTCTGGTTATTATTGGGATTTTGTGTCGAACAAAAAAATGCATCTGGAATTTTATTCGTACTTAACTCTGTCTTTGCCCTCCATAGTAAAGAAAGAATAAAATATTTTGTAAATCGATTTTAAAAACATCGGCCGATTAATCGGTTATCAGTCTTTCCCACCACCTTAGTTATCAGTATCGGCAAAATCCACTATCGGTCGACCTCTACACAGAATATCATGTTTATAGGATTTATAAGAAGTCCAAATCTACAGACAAGAAAATCATATTTAAATGTAAGAAGGATGATCCATGCACAAGTACACTACAAATGCAACATGTAGGCTAGACTGAAAACCTAGTGAGCTGCCTACCTAGACAGCATAATTTGGAATTGTGAACAGTATTTCAACATTGGTAGCGTCTAAAAACATGGTATTGCCTTGGTTTATCATAGTACCATTTTATAGCACTTATGGTGATCAAAACTGCTGTATAGGTAGGTAGCTCACTTGGTTTTGAGACACAGCCTAGAGTGTTATTCCCGCGCGCTGTCTAGATAGGCAGCACACTAGATTTGCAGACACAGCCAGTGGGTCATATAGAATTATAAACATGAACACAAACCTTATTTGTCCACGTTGAAGTCTTCCTGAGGGGAAAACAGGCTTTAAAATCGCAGAATAATATAAAATGTGAATTTTGTAGATTGCGTCGTCTGACGAGAATCCGTGTGTCAGTCTATCAGTAAATGGGTTGAAACTTCTCAGGCGTATTTTAAAAGGTACAGTCCTATATCCACACGGGAAAATATATAACGCTGTTAGTGTGAACGCTAATTGCGTTTTGTTGCGGTTTAAATGCCCTGAATTGCGATATTGCCGCACGTCTGTCTTTTCCTTCCTCTGCGCGACTGTATCGTCGATCGAACAGTTATGTCTCTCGCGCTCGATGAATCGACGTTTGACTGGGCTAAAAATAAAACGTCCGCCTTAACAGATCTAGAGTCAGTTAGTGGAGATGACCGATAGGTTCACGACTGTTGGGTGCAAATGTTCAGGCAGATCGCAGATCAGTAGTCCATTAATTCGGTTACTGTTACGTTTCCAAGACGGCTTTATTTATTTATTATGTCATATTACAGTTTTGCTCAATCGCTTTGGCTTAATGAGTATAATGAGAATTATTATTATTATTATTATTATTATTATTATTATTATTATTATTATTCAAAACAATAAGTTAAAATCTCTGAACAATTAGTTTCTTGTTCACACCAGATTTGAATTTCTTATTAATTTAAGCAAATTGCACGTGTTTTGGCACATGTGTGCAAAAGAGTAAGTATAATTGTCTACAATTTGCACAATAATTAAATGCACATGGCTTGCTGATCAAAACTGATGAGTTGATTCTCAGTGAAATTGTCATACTTTTCACAACTTATAAACATTCTTTCATGGTGTGAGCCATCATATGCTAAATGATCCATCCAATTATCAAAATCTGTCAGACATACATGTATATCCCATAAATGTCTATGACAAGGAATGTTTTTTCATTGTTGTGTTTAATTTTGCATTTATTTTTTGCATGGATGTCATTTTGTGGCAATTTTCTGTTCACTATATATGACTTTACATGTAAGAAATGTGTAAAAATGGACATGCAAATGTGAATTTTCTGTTTACATGTAACACATTTACTGTATACATACAAATGTGCATATCCTTTTTCTGTGTACTACAGTATTGTACAGTATTAACTTTTCCCAGTAAACTTTTACCTACTGTTGAAATCGGTATCTAAAAAACCGCAGTGTGATACACAATAGCATTCAGTTAGACAAAACTGACATTCTTGGATAGTACAGTAAGCAGTAAGTGTCAACAAAAAAGTAGAACAAAAATGAAATTTGTATATAACAAACATTTCCAGGTTTGACTGCCATGGTTAAAAAACATCTAAACATTTTGGCCAGTACGGCTCACACGATGACAAAAAAACAATTTCATTTTGGTGGCACTGGCCAATTTAATTTTGGGTGAGTTGTGATGTCCCATAAAACAGTTGTGACAATTGCACTTACAGTTTAGAGAAAGTTAAGACTGTTTCAAAAAATTAGCCAAAGCGATTGAGAAAAACTGTAAAAGTCACTAGGGTGTAAACAAACAAGTTATTTTGTAGATGCCCTACATATCTACATATGCTGTGCATATAGTGTATGTATTTTTTTTATTTGTATTTATGACTCTTTTATTTATCTATCTATTTATTTATTTAGACAGACAGACAAATAGATAGATAGATAGATAGACAGACAGATAGATAGATAGATAGATAGATAGATAGACAGACAGATAGGACAGATGGACAGACAGATAGGACAGATAGACAGACAGATAGGACAGATGGACAGACAGATAGGACAGATGGACAGACAGATAGGACAGATGGACAGACAGGGTGGACAGACAGACAGGATGGACGGATGGACGGACAGACAGACAGACAGATAGATAGATAGATAGATAGATAGATAGATAGATAGATAGATAGATAGACAGACAGATAGGACGGATGGACAGACAGATAGGACAGATGGACAGACAGATATACAGACAGACAGACAGACAGACAGGGTGGACAGACAGACAGGATGGATGGATGGACGGACAGACAGACAGACAGATAGATAGATTTAATTAATTGAATAGATTCAATTAAAAAAATATAATTTAAGACATTTTACAATAAAGAAACTTTAATATAAGAAATTTTATTAAATATATATAAAATAAATATAAATATAGAACCAATAAATATAAGGTTTAAGCAACAGCGGAACACATTATTTGAGCTTGAAGCTTAATGAAAAGTGCAGAAAATCCTAAACGCATTTTTGAAAGACATTTAAAAGAACTGCATTTGAACAAGAACAACTTCAATGTTGATTCAGAAAAGGGTCACAGCAGGTTCATTTACATCCAAATGTGACTCGGCCTAGCCTGCAAAGTCAGCTGACACATAAGAATGCATAATTAACATTTTGATCAGAAGTCAGGCTCAATGTACAGTAAAGTAACTGTAAAAGTGGTGCAATAATATAACAAGTGTGAATGTTTACGTCATGAGTCATGACCGTTTACTGTTTTATATGATTATCAAGATTATCACAGATGGACGGAAGGATAGACAGACAGGCAGGCAGGACAGACAGATGGACAGACAGACAGACAGACAGACAGACAGATAGGATGGACGGACAGACAGACAGATAGGACGGATGGACAGACAGACAGACAGATAGATAGATAGATAGATAGATAGATAGATAGATAGATAGACAGACAGATAGATAGATAGACAGACAGACAGGACGGACAGACAGACAGATAGGACGGACGGACAGACAGACAGACAGATAGGACGGATGGACAGACAGATAGATAGACAGACAGACAGACAAAAAGACAGATAGGACGGACGGACAGACAGCCAGACAGACAGATAGGACGGATGGACAGAGAGACAGACAGACAGATAGATAGATAGATAAATAGATAGACAGACAGACAGACAGACAGATAGACAGACAGACAGACAGACAGACAGACAGGATGGACAGACAGACAGACAGACAGACCATTTACTGTTTTATATGATTATCAAGATTATCACAGTTGGACGGAAGGACAGACAGATAGCCAGACATATAGGACGGATGGACAGACAGACAGATAGATAGATAGATAGACAGACAGACAGACAGACAGACAGACAGACAGACAGATAGATAGATAGATAGATAGATAGATAGATAGATAGATAGATAGACAGACAGACAGGACGGATGGATGGACGGACAGACAGACAGATAGATAGACAGACAGACAGACCATTTACTGTTTTATATGATTATCAAGGCAGGCGCTCACAGATATGTTCAGTAGATTATTAGGGCAATCTTGCTAATTAGTTTTTTAAAGCAGGTGAAAATAGATTTATCTTAGGCTACTTTGACCACAGGTATGAACAATACAATACAATGCTACAAAATATCATTCATAGCCCAAATATTGGCAGTATATACAGTTTGTGAATAACTTTTATTTTTATAGGCGAAAATTGCGTTCTATTATCCGTGAAATTTCTGTAAAAATATAAGCTAAGAATGCCACCTTGTGGTAGTGAGCGGTCCAAACATGACATTTAAACCTTGAAGACATTCTTTCAAACCACTGACGACAGTATCATGAACGCATGCTATATATGAAATTACATTAGTAAAGAATAAAGAATTGATGAAGCAATTTTAAGCCTAAATAGGTGTACATGAACACACCCCTCTATTTATTAAATAAATGATAAAAGTAGGTCGATGACGTAATGCATCAACTGTAGTACAGTTAGAGTCTTTCAGTGATACTATATCACATATTCTAGTCTTTATTGGCACGTTTCTACTGAATTCTTTGTATTGGTGTTTTGACACTGTTGCATTGGAAATAGTACGAACCATCAGGTTACGCAATTTATAATGAGAATGAATAATGTAATTACTCTGAAATTGTAAATATAATATCTCACTTGACCTTAATCAATATATCACTGTAGTTGATGCAATCCCAAGGGAATTTTAACGCCTTTGGAATGCAGTAATGAGATTCCATCAGAATCTATAGAATAATTTACTATTTATTGATGTAATATATTTATTAATATATTTTAAGCCATTTATTATTGTTGTTGGTATTATTATTATTATTATTTACGCTTTCTTTAGTAAGAAAAGAGATGATGGATGATACCTCGTTAGCATTGTATAAGTATTGTACAGAGAATATTTAGCAGAGACAGGCCACTTCTATTCAAATGAATGGAAGAAATTAAAAAACGCC
Organism: Myxocyprinus asiaticus; assembly: GCF_019703515.2. Taxonomy (NCBI): domain Eukaryota; kingdom Metazoa; phylum Chordata; class Actinopteri; order Cypriniformes; family Catostomidae; genus Myxocyprinus; species Myxocyprinus asiaticus. The sequence continues at coordinate 30,108,172 of NC_059388.1, read as the reverse complement.
CAACGGGCAACGGATGTAGAAAGGAATTCCCGCCTTGCAGGTAAAAGAGCCAATCACCTTTTAGATACAGACATCACCTGCCAATCAACTCGAGACTGCGCATGCGCAGTAGCTAAATAAGACGGGAAAATTGAGTATTTATGTTTTGTTTTATTTATTTTTTAGCGTAAGGAAGCACAGTTTATGATGCCAGTGTTGTCATATTTTACTGCTGATTTTAAATATGTTATTTGATCGTAATCTTGACCAACCGTTTTGGAGATATTGGGCTTTCCCCATTCAAGTAGATGGAAAGCTGCACTTTCATGATTGGAAATAGCTTCCCGGAAGCGTTCCAAAGATGGCCGCCAGTGGACTGACTTGCTAGAAAGACTTTGGTATTGCATTAGAAATGCCCCTAAAACTGTTAAACATTTATTTTGAGCTTGTCCTAAAGTACAACCCTTTTGTTTTACATTTGGAAGATATCCAAACATCCAAAAAGAAGCTGTGTTGCCATTAATATGACATAAATAGATGTTACTTTCTATACAATGTACAATTTTGTGTTTTGTGTGATTGTATTATTTTACTGGCGCGATAATATACACACTGGACCGGGTGTAAATAAATTTAAAAAAATAATAATAAAAAAAACTTCTATATGAACAATTAAAACTTTAGGTTAAAAAACGTTTTATTCTGGCCAAGTTATCATGCACGCGCATTGATTTCTCACGCACGCGCCTCTCTCATGTTCATCGCCCCCTGGATTTTTTTTTACCGTGATGCTCCGCGCGGTCGAGCAGCAAGATGGCAGACGTTCTGGATGATTTTGAGAAAGAAGCTGGATGCGTCCCTATCCTGCATCCTGAGGTAAAAATAGACAATTGATACTCCCACATCACAGCGGATATCTTAAATGAAGTTGAACGATCATTACAAGTGATTTCAAATCTTGTCAAAGCGCTATTTCTGCTGATAAATCCTTCACTGCTGCGTAATAGCATCGCTGCTAACGATAGCATGTCAAAATCATAGATTTTATATCTGTTTTCCGTTTTATTGCATTTTAAATTCATATTTCAGGGTTGGGACATGTTTTTATTTGCACACTGTGCAGTGACAAACATGTAATTAGGCTCTTCACGGGAGTATTCATAGTGCTGCGTTTGCATCTAAATGAAAGTAAACATTCACAGTCATCATGATCCTGTATAATTGTATTATATCGCTTATAATTTTATGTATGTATCTGTAATGGAGTATATACGACTGTCGAGTTGTTTCGGAATGCATTTGGGTCTTTACTTGTTGTTTAGCCAATGTGAAATTACAGGATCTCTTGTCCTGCCTTATTTCATTGCTGTCAATGAATCCACCAGATTCATATTTTGTTATTTTATAAATAAATATAATTATCTAAGTTGCATTGGATGATCTTTGTTTTTCTGGTTTATACATTTCCAACTTTGCATTGGCAGGTCAGGTGGATTTGTTGTTGGATTTAGGCAGTAACAGCTCATTATAAAAAGATGCATATTTTGTTTACACGATTAGATGTTGGATTACTTCCACATTAAAGGGATATTCCGGGTTCAATACAAGTTTAGCTCAATCGACAGCAATGAAGACTTAATATTGATCACTACAAAAATTAAATATGACTCGCCCCTCTTTTCTTTAAAACAAAAAGCAAAAATCTGGGTTACAGTGAGACACTTACAATGGAAGTGAATGGGGGCCAATGTGTAACGTTAAAATACTCAGTATAGCCACAAGACATAAACAATATGTGTGAACATGATTTTAGTTTGATAAAATCACTTACTAACCTTTTCTGTTTAAAGTTATATCCAATTTTACAACTTTGTTGCCATGACGATGTGATGTCAACAAACTCTAAAATCCTAACGACTGTATGAATGACTATTTAAACAGCTACAGCTCAAATAACACGCAAGTTTTAATGAAAGAATTAATGTTAGTGCTTTTATAAAATGATGAGCTTCACATTTCTGCCTTTAAACACTCCAAAAATTGGCCCCATTGACTTCCATTGTAAGTGCCTCATTGTAACGTCGATTTTTGGAGGGAGGAGTCGAAATACATTTTCGTGGTAATCAACATTATGCTACAATTAGGGCTGGGCGATATGTGAAAAATATTTCTTCAAGCGCATGTCTTTGTGACTAACAGCATTTCTTGTCATGTGTCACTCCGAGGCGTCTTACAGGTCACCCGCGTGTTGCGGGTAGATGTGCAAAATTACATTTGCGTGAAGGCCTCTCAACGCCGTCACTGCAGGAAAACTGTTGTCATAATGAATACACATTTTGTGATGAGCTATTCAAGAGACTGGACAGATTCTTGCCGCGTTGAGTGAGATAAGTAAGTGTGAGCGTGCATGTTTGATTGACAGACCGCACGTGAGCGCACATACTGTGTATGAACGTGTGCAGAGATTGACCGCTGCTCTCATAACATCAGCCATGCTCAGATATTATTTGTTATTTATTTGGAACATCCTTTTGCAGTTGAATTCCCTCTCTAATATGATTCAGTAATGTAGAGAGCTAGCGTAAATCCTCATGAAAATGGACACCTCACAATTCATACAGATTTGTTAGGCTGCTGATAAATATATTTTTGATGATTATGTCATAACGTGGGCCGCAAAAGATGGCTCGAGGGCCACGTGTTGAGTAGCGCTGGCTTGGTGTAGAATATGAAAATATGAGAAAGATGGTGTTTTGCATGTATAGCCGCTTGATAGTAGGGTGAATAGTTTAGCTGACCTCATAATTTGACTTGTGATTAAAAACATTAATGAAACTTTAAGCTTGTGTTTCCACTGCTGTCTGTGGCAGTTTACATAATGTGACAACAAATGAACAGTAGGCAACCACTCTCATATGAAACGATTTGTGTTAACTAGAGGAAAGTCGACAAGATTCCCCACTGAGTGCCATCTGTTCCCTCCCATCACCCCTGAGATCAGTCCTGTCTGGTCATCTCTTCAAGTTCCTCTCAGGATGATGCCCTTAGTACCACAGAGGTCAAAATGAATCTGTCTGCTGCTTGACCAGAGTTTTAAACAGCTTTTTGAGCATCCCGAGTGGAGCCAACGTTATTCAAACCTCTTGGTGAAAAGGTCATTTTTTGCATGCCAACATTTGTTTTGCATTGAATATCATTTGTTTTGTGAGGCATTGTAAATTTAGTTGGAAAATGTAAAATTAGTTGAAAGTATCGTGGCAGTTTCCTGGTGAAATGAACACTAGAGGTGCTACAACAACAATGACTTTATTCACTAAAGTAAAACGGCTGATTATTTGTTTAGAAACACTTTTCAGTCTTTTCCTCGCACATTGCTATCTTATGACATCTAAACACTCTTGCGATAGCGCATGACTTGTAAGGCGATACATTTTTACGTTTGCATTACATAATCAACTATGCATGTGACGGGATAACATTTTCACAATAATTGACCCTTTGCTAAGCCGCACCTTAAATGCGTTTCTGACCAATCCTGTTTTAGCAACTGTTGCCGGGCGATACACAGTTGTTTTAAATGTCAAGAAGAGCATATTATTGGGGGCCTGGGTAGCTCAGTGGTAAAGACTCTGGCTACCACCCCTAGCGTTCACTAGTTCGTTAGTTCGAATCTCAGGGTGTGCTGAGTGACTCCAGCCTCGTCTCCTAAGCAACCAAATTGGCCCGGTTGCTAGGGAGGGTAGAGTCACATGGGGTAACCTCCTCGTGGTCGCTATAATGCAGTTCGTTCTCAGTGGTGCGCGCGTTGAGTTGAGTTGAGCGTGGATGCCGCGGTGGATGGCGTGAAGCCTCCACATATGCTATGTCTCCATGGCAATGCGCTCAACAAACTACGTGGTAAGATGCGCAGGTTGACGTCTCAGACTCGAGGATAAAATGGATAAAACTATGTCAGTCCTCATTGGATAACATCAGCAAGGACATCTACATTTCCTCCAAGGTAAATCAAAGCAATGTATTGATTCGTGTAACAGTAAAAGCTGTAGTAAATAAACAGTTCACAGCATCAAAATGAGTTTGTTATGAGACGTTATAAGCAGTTCTGTTCACTTACATCAGTGTTATCAGGTGTGTAATAGCTATTAAATTATGCTTTTCTCTTTTCAAGTGACTGATAATTGTTTTTCTTTATTCTGTTTCACAGTCTCCACAGTTTTCAATCAAATTACTGTGGAATTTAACGATTTCTTTTACAAAAAAATGATAAATATGCCTTACAATGTCACTCTTCATTCCAGCCCACTTAAGAAAGTTATCCATTCCGTTTATGAGAATATTTAGCGATTTATAAATTGTGCCGTTCATGGCAATCTCCCGTTCATTCCTATGGCAAGTTCTTCAGAGTTTGTCAGAGCAAGTGATGGTAACCAAGGGGGCGGAGCTTAGAGAAGGGTCAATTGCTGAAGCTTTTATCAGTATATATGATGTTATCACAGTATTGGATTACATTACAAAAACAGGTGGAACGATAATCAATTTAATTACTTTTTTAATACCAAACTGGACAATTAAATTAACAGATAACAAAGAACTTGAAAAGAACCCTAAATGTTTAAAATCTACCATCAACACCATAGATACATGCCAAATATAACATTAAGTTAAGGTCTTAATATTTAAATGGTCATTTATTGGGGCCACTGGTCAGTACAGACCTACAACATGTCTTGTAGAGGCTAATGTTAACGTAAGGCTAGACTAATTTTATCGAGCCAGCTACTGGGCTACAACAATAGCATGCAAGTTCTTTTCTGGATAGCAAGCTAATATATAGCTAGGCGCTAGCTGCAATTTTAATAACTGACGCAAACGTTACTGTGTAGCTAGCAGAGTTTTAGTGAACTACTTTTCGGCCACTTGAAAGAGAGCTAAACAGTTCACTTTCTTTGTTGTCTTAGATGTCACTTAGATAGTTGTCTCTCAGTTTTCAAAAACAGTTTGGAAAAATGAGCAGAACTGTCACAACTTACCTGTCCCGCAGATGAGCGAACATGTTGGAGGTGTTCCCGTGTTTCGCTGCCATATTTCTGCCACATGTTTTACATGAAGGGAAACCAACTCCGAACAACAATCCCTCTGCATTTTAATGAAAACCAAAATACTTCCACACTTCCAACTTAACCCTATTACAATCCCAATTCTCAAAAAGTTGGAACAGTATGAAAAATGCTAGTAAAAAGGAGTGATTTGTAAGTTATAATCACCCTTTGTGAGATTGAAAGCACTGCAGCTACACATTATATTATGGTTTTTTTATGTACAGTCATTTCAAATCAGATGATTGCAACACACTCCAAAAAAGCTGGGACAGTCGAATGTTTACCACTGTGAAACATCAACATTTCTTCTAATAACACTTATTAAGTATTTAGGCACTGAAGACTCAAGTTTAAGTTTAGAAAGTGGAATTTTCCCTCATTCACCCATTATGCAGGTCTTCAGCTGCACAATTGTACGGGGTCTTCGTTGCCGTATTGTGCGCTTCATAAAGCACCACACATTCTCAAATGGAGATGGTCAGGACTGCAGGCAGGCCAATCTAGCACCCACACTCTCTGTTTATTTGGCCAATATGTGGTTTGAAGTTGTCCTGCTGAAAATGCCAGGATGTCCCTGGTAAAGACAGTGCTGGATGGCAGTATATGCTGCTCCAAAATGTGTACATATCTGTCTGCATTCATGGTGCCCTCATCTCAACTGATAGGGCATTGCACTTGCGATGCAAAGGATCGGGGTACGAGTCCTGAAGAGCACATCCGTCAACACGTGAGCCGAAAGTGTCTTAGAAGCACCATTTCAGCAATAGCTCTTTTATCTCACATTTGCTTTCTATGTCACTATTGGTTAGGTTGAGGGTATGGAGGGAGGTTTTGTTCATTTAAAAGTGAAACTGTTTTGGAGAAAATGTTAATCACTTGTCACCACACTGAATATTTCACATCAGAACTGCTGCCATACGTGTTGGCTAATGAACCACGTAATGCCAATTTGCAAAAATGCAGTCACAATTTTCATAGTTTTGTTCTGTTCTTGACAATTGTTGCTTGTCAGATTGTACAGTGTAACCTCAGTGAGAGCCTCTAGGACTTCGTCAGAGGCTAATATTAGCCTAATCACAAAGGTGATTAATCAGCCGTGCATGTCGAACAAAGCAATCCAAAACTGCCAATTTCCCAATTACAGTTCCCAAAATATATCTCTTTGACGGCAGAATCATGGCAAAAATCGTACAGTGTGCACCCTGCTTTTCTAGAATAAATGTCAGTTGTGTAGTTGTTAATGGCCAATCAGACATACAATAATGGATGTTTAGATTCACTTAATCTTAAATACTCTGACATGAATAACGGCACGAGCAAAATATTTAGCTGTTGCTAATCTGTGGATAAGGCTCATGAGAGCTGGAAATGTAATGTCTTCCTGTATTAATTGAAAGCCAGGCATCTCGGTATCTGTCAGTGATGCTGTAACTGGTCGTTTCACTGGCAGTGGAACATTAGACCAGTATTGAATTAGACCATCTCAATCAGACCAGCTGCTCTAGTGCAGCCAGTTTTTGAGTTTTGTGTTTCCTGCTTAAAAAGTGGAGGGAAACTATTCACCTTAAGTCTTAAATTTCCTAAGTCTACCTCTATCAGGAAGCTTCATTCTGCACTGTAGTATCATGGTAGTGTGTGTTGCATAATGCTGTTTATTTGAAATATGCGACATAATACATCCGAGCATGTTTTTTAGATTCATCGCCATGAATTAGGCCTAAAAGAAATCTGCAGTGTGTGTGAGCCCCAGCTCTGTGAGTTCAGCTCTGGACTGCTAATGTGATCTGTTCCTCTGAGCACTGACATGGTTTGGAATATAATAACCTGCATTAACACTAATGCGATGCATATATGCATTCTGAATTTGGGTTAAGTGGACATCTGCGACCAGAGAGTTGAAAACGGAAAACTAGGTTACTGCATACTTTGCTGTTTTTTGTTTTGTTTTTTGTTTTTTTGTTTTTTAGTTTATAGGACTGTGTTGGTCAAAAAATACATTTATAAGTAAAATCAAGGTTTTTGGATAAGACCTTAATTTTTTAATTATTAAATTGTCTTCAGCAGGCGTTATGCATGTGCGGAAGCATTATGTTTTCATTGGTAGACACCAATTCAGTGCATTTGATAATTTGGGTTGTTGACTAGTGGTCGACCGGTATGGATTTTTCAATGGCCGATACCGATATCTAGAGAGCAGGATGGCTGATAGCCGATATAAATGCTGATAAACATAATACAACAGCAAATCAGATGTGCGAAATTTTTTTTTTTAAAGTGAAACAAACACTTATGCGACATATATATATATATATTTACTCTAAATTGCATAAACATGAGAAGGAAAAAACAGAAAGTGTTAGAAAATATCCAGACAAATCTATTGCCATGGTGGATGGCGTGAAGCCTCCACACGCGCTATGTCTCCGTGGCAACGCGCTCAACAAGCCACGTGATAAGATGCGCGGGTTGATGGTTTCAGACGCGGAGACAACTGGGATTCGTCCTCCGCCACCCGGATTGAGTCACAAATCACTACGCGACCACGAGGACTGTTGTAGCATGAAGCATTTGCCCTTGTTTCCATTGATCATGGTATAAATAAAGGCACATCCTCTCCAGAATCTACACCCCTGAATAGTTCTGTTAATAGACCGTTGGACAGACCTTTGCTTTCACGACAGAACAGCCCTTTAAAAATAAATATTTGACCTCATCACTTATTTAGAGTGTTTTCTTCAAAGTAGTTTAATTGTGCTGTTCTATAGTTAATTGCCTCTACTCGGATGGTAATGAGGCTTCTTACTGAAACTTTCTGTCTAGACAGATCTGTCATTAACACAGACACTAAAAACAGTTTTACTGAATGTTAGGTGTATTTTAAGTTCCCTGGGAAGGTAATAACAGTCCCTCCCTGATGTATTCAAAGAGTTTTATGTTAAGGCGTTCTGGATGCAAGAGTGCAGATTCTTGCCTTCAGGTGCCGATTAAGCTGCTCTTGATGCTAATACTGACCCTTGTTATCATCACCTGCCATTAACTGTTCACTAATGAACAGATTTAGGTTCCATACTGGACTTTGAGATGCGGATTATGCTATATGAAATGGTCTATCGACTATTAATGCATTCTCATTTGTGTTTTTGAATGGGTCATGATCTTTATCTGTGGATCTCTAGGGTCAGTGTGTATATCATCACTGTTATGTGCACAATGCTGGCCTGACATTACACACTAACACACAGTGTGTTTGCAGGACTCCCCTGTGTCCTGTGGGTGTGTTCTGTTTGTCCTTTGTGTTTTTTCATGCTTATACTAGAAGGTGTCCCTCAGTTTTTACAACATTTCTTCCATCTAAACTGTGATCTGTGTTTTGCTAAAGAAGCCAAAGGATTGTAATATCTGTAGTTTAATTAGGCTAATACTAATAGCAAGGTCAAGATTTGGTCAGGGTTTGGTGTACAGGGTACAGCTGGAGGTTCAGGTCAGAATGGGTCAGGATGTTTGGGGGGATTAAACTGGACATTATCATCTCTTGAGTACTGAGCCTTTAATATAATAGCCAGACGCCGCCTATACATAATATAGTAGGTGCTTTGGGACATCTGGTGGACATTCCCTCCACCCCCACTTTCCCCCGAAACCTGTGAGTACCAGCATCAGTAGCACATGCAGACCAAAACATTTTGTCTTTAAAGGGACTTCTACATTATCCATAGTAGAGGTAGACCAATATATCGGTTTTACCGATTAATCGGTTCCAGTAGTTGCTTTTCGGAACTGTCGATTATCGGACAAATATTATGCTGATAGTGACCCCGCGGCCCCCACGTACACATGCGTAGACCATGTAATTTGGCTTTGGTAAACGCAACGCATAATTTAAAATTTATTTTAAACTGACTGATCTCAGTTCGGAAGACTCTGGGCTGTCAGTAAAGGGTTACATTTTCATGTGTCAAAACAACATGGCGCCGACCACAGCGGAGTTTGTCTTTGGGAGAAACTCCAACAGAACTACATCTGGTAAGAAACCCAATAAAGTTTTTACATCGAAACCTGTTTGAGTCAAAAGATCAGAGTCTCTAGTTTCATCCAATATGCCATTTTTAAAATTTGAGTGATTTATTGCGAAACGCCACGCTGATGAACATAATGTACACTGTGTACTTTAGCACTATTTCCTTAGAAATCCTATAATTTCAGTGCATTATCACTTTAAGAATCAATGGGTTCATCCAAAAGCTGATAAATGTTGCTTTCAGAGGCTTTATATGGAGCTAGGATGAAAATAAGGTGCATTTTGAACTGTTCTGAATCCATTACCAGTGCTGATTGGGGAGCAAGGGAGCATCCTATAGCTCTCTATGCAGTTAAGTGCATTCACTCCTAAAATTTGATCAAAAGTTCAGTTTCAGGCTGCAGATGACGTTTGGATCACTCAACATGTTTGACAGACATGTGACAATGATAATCAGTACATAGATTCAGAATTTATAATGTATCATTTTATTTTAACATGGTTGTCAGTGATTGGATGATGCTGGACATTACTTTGAATCAGAATTAATTATGCTAATTTATGATGTAATGTCTGTAACATCTCAGAAACATGAATAATCAACACTCCTGGAAACATAATAAAAATGGGACTTTCTTTAACTTGGTATTATTTAAAACTTTGCAACTTAGTCCCGCATCAATATTTATGAAAACTATTTGCTCTAGAATTTTTATTTATTGCATGTTTAGTAGGTTCTACTAGTTACAAATCAAAAAATGCAAAATAGTCCACACAGCAGATCACACTCGGGCCTCAGGAGGTTAAAAACCCATCGTTATTGGCCTTTTCCACCACCTTAGTTATCGATTAAGGCAAAGTCCACTATCAATTGACCTTTAATCTGTTGCACTTTTACCTTATAAGTCCACTTATAATTTTACATTTTAAATAAATAAAAACTCTGTGTGCCAGTTTTCCTCTGATCCTCTGATTTTCAGTCATCCTTGACATGATCCCTTTAAATGCCTCTTTCAGTAGGCTATGTCACAAGTCTTGAACAGTGTGTTTGAGTGAGATATCAGGGTTCTTTGTCACCATTGTGACTGACCGTATATGTCACACATATGCCTTCAGTTGCCATCCATCCATTCCTGACATGACTGTCTGACTCTATCGCCTGCAGGAACTTAAACCCCAGAGTCATAACCATGGCTACACCGAGAGTGTTAGCCGCAAGAGCCATGTGGATGACTACAGCACCTGGGACATCGTCAAAGCCACTCAGTGAGTGTGTATACACACAAACACACTCAAAGCATGACTATTTCCTTAAAGGGATGGCTCATGTCTGTCCACACTGTGTTTTGTATCTGTGCTGTGACTTTCTGGAGATTTTAACATTACATTTCAGACTTTGCTGCATATGTTGGCAAAATGTATTATCAGTCCTCTGAATGTACACAGTGTGATTTGTAATATATATGTGTTTGTAAGCACTAACTGTGTTTATGATGTATTCTGGTGACCTTGTACGACTCATCCACTATCAAACATCAAATACATCAAAAGGGATAAGGTTCAGTCAGCAAACTAATTCAGGGTGATACAAGACCACTCTTCTTTCCTGAGAGGGTTAATTTTGCAATAACATACATTATGTGCTGCTTATTACATCCTTGCTACTTACGAAATTAATTGAAACATGTATTTAAGTTGAAATGATTGTATTATGCAAGTATAAAGAGAGCATGGAGTGATATGAGACATTAAACTAGCACAGCTACTACATGCAGGAAATCAGTTTCCAGGGACAGCGGCCGATTACACAGTTTAGCAGTCATTAAACACAAACATTTGACTGCAGAATGCCACACTTGACCTATCAGAATGCAGTGTGTCTCATGTCTCGGTGTGTCTCATGTCATGATTGCCTTTACCTTGTGACTTAGGTGTTTACTCCAGTTAATTAGTACTTGATTGGTTTTATAGTTTCATTTGAACTGTTTTTGTGCAGGTACGGGATATTCGAGCGCTGTCGTGAGCTGGTGGAGGCCGGGTATGACGTGCGTCAACCAGATAAAGAAAATGTCACACTCCTACACTGGGCGGCAATAAACAACCGCGTCGACCTGGTCAAGTACGTCTCTCTTGGATCTGACAGTTTTCCCAGTTAGATTTTTTTTTTTTTTCTCTTGTTACAATTAAGACACACAGAGGAAGAGAGAGAGTAATTACACTCAGAGTGCTGAAAAAGAAAAGCAGCACAATCAGACAGCACAGACTGAAATTGTTGCAATTGTGTGTGGGCACATGCATGTCCTCATCTTGGGGGTGGAGATTTGCAACACACGCTGTAGTTGTGCATTTTAGCTTCTCTTTTGCAACTGATGATTAACTGTGAGAAGTGTTCATTTTCACAGTTTTTATTTCAGTACATTTTTGTCTTTTGATGAAAATGTCCTTTAAATTTAGTCAATGTTTTATGTCAAATTCATTCATTTTTGTCAATTTTACCTTTACTAAAATGGCATATAATTTTAGTCACCAAAAACAACATATTTTAGTTGTTGATAATGTACAAAATGACAAAACCATGCATCAAACTGTTGAAGAACAAACTTCGACCAAATATTCAAATATTTTGAAAAGATTTCTGTGATTTAATATTTGACTGATCCCTCTGAATGCAGTTGATGCAGTTTCTTTTACACTTCCTGAAACTTCATTAAAATTTTTCCTCACTTCCTGTAGATAAAATTGACATATATAAATTTCCGGGAGGTACACGCTCGACTGCACATCCTAGCACAGAAACTGATTGTGTGGAGCAGTGCACGGTTACTCATTACGTGCGCTGCATGTCCCGGGCATAATAAATACAGGAGCGGATTTACTGTATGGAGAATGAAGACTTCACCCGTAAGCGGTGAGCCAAGTGTGGGAGAGATACGGGCAAGCTGCCAAACGGTATCTCTTCACAGTGCCTGAAAATGCTCACTTGCTGTCATCTGAACCAATTTAAAAATGAAACTTCGCGAGAGAGACTGAGAAGGACCTGGCTGTTCAGCAAGCTGTAGTCAGGTATACTTGTAGTGACTGAATGACAGCCTGAGAAAATAATAGTTTTGAGATTTTAAACTTTAGGAAATTAAACCTTAGCATTCAGTTTGTTTTATATCTTTATGTATATTGTCTAATAATGCTTTGGCAATGTACACTTAGTTTTTTCTTGCCAATAAAGCTTGATATAAATTGAATCTGCCCATTTGATCCTATTATTTAAAGTCCACTTGAAAACGGCAGAACTGCCCAACTTTTTTTTTGTTTATTTTTTTATCCCCTTTTTCTCCCAGTTTGGATTGCCCAATTCCCACTACTTAGTAGGTCCTCGTGGTGGCGCGGTTACTCACCTCAATCCGGGTGACAGAGGACAAGTCTCAGTTGCCTCCGCTTCTGAGACAGTCAGTCTGCGCATTTTATCACGTGACTCGTTGTGCATGACACTGCAGAGACTCGCAGCGTGTGGAGGCTCATGCTACTCTCTGCGATCTACGCACAATTTACCACACGCCCCATTGAGAGCGAGAACCACTAATCGTGACCACGAGGAGGTTACCCCATGAGACTCTACCCTCTCTAGCAACCGGGCCAATTTGGTTGCTTAGGAGACCTGACTGGAGTCACTCAGCACACCCTGGGATTCGAACTCACGACTCTAGGGGTGGTAGTCAGCGTCAATACTAGCTGAGCTACCCAGACCCCATATGATTATAGTTTTTAAATGTTTGTTATAATCACAATTAATCACAGAAAACTGTGTCAATTTAATTAGTTAAACATTTTTAATTGACTCAAAGCCCTATTTCAGACATATAAAAAATTATATATTTTTTATATGTAAGATTAAACAACATGAGAAAACGGTCCTGAAAACCTGAGCTCCTGAAATAGTAGCATATAATGAATGTACTGAAGTATTAGCTACTTTTAGAAGTTACTCTGTTTTGAATTCCTCACGTTTAGACAGTTCAGGATATTGCGTTATGTGTGGCACATTTAAAGGAAGCAGTGTATTCACAAAACAAGTTACACATTTTGACTAGAACTTAACTTGGTTCAAGTTCACCTGCTCATTGGCTTCATTGTCTGCGCAGATATTACCTTTATGTTGTGGATATAGCTGCTTAATTTAGCATATATATATATATATATATATATATATATATATATATATATATATATATATATATATATATATATACACAGGTGCATCTCAATAAATTAGAATGTCGTGGAAAAGTTCATTTATTTCAGTAATTCAACTCAAATTGTGAAACTCGTGTATTAAATAAATTCAATGCACACAGACTGAAGTAGTTTAAGTCTTTGGTTCTTTTAATTGTGATGATTTTGGCTCACATTTAACAAAAACCCACCAATTCACTATCTCAAAAAATTAGAATATGGTGACATGCCAATCAGCTAATCAACTCAAAACACCTGCAAAGGTTTCCTGAGCCTTCAAAATGGTCTCTCAGTTTGGTTCACTAGGCTACAAAATCATGGGGAAGACTGCTGATCTGACAGTTGTCCAGAAGACAATCATTGACACCCTTCACAAGGAGGGTAAGCCACAAACATTCATTGCCAAAGAAGCTGGCTGTTCACAGAGTGCTGTATCCAAGCATGTTAACAGAAAGTTGAGTGGAAGGAAAAAGTGTGGAAGAAAAAGATGCACAACCAACCGAGAGAACCGCAGCCTTATGAGGATTGTCAAGCAAAATCGATTCAAGAATTTGGGTGAACATCACAAGGAATGGACTGAGGCTGGGGTCAAGGCATCAAGAGCCACCACACACAGACGTGTCAAGGAATTTGGCTACAGTTGTCGTATTCCTCTTGTTAAGCCACTCCTGAACCACAGACAACATCAGAGGCGTCTTACCTGGGCTAAGGAGAAGAACTGGACTGTTGCCCAGTGTTCCAAAGTCCTCTTTTCAGATGAGAGCAAGTTTTGTATTTCATTTGGAAACCAAGATCCTAGAGTCTGGAGGAAGGGTGGAGAAGCTCATAGCCCAAGTTGCTTGAAGTCCAGTGTTAAGTTTCCACAGTCTGTGATGATTTGGGGTGCAATGTCATCTGCTGGTGTTGGTCCATTGTGTTTTTTGCAAACCAAAGTCACTGCACCCGTTTACCAAGAAATGTTGGAGCACTTCATGCTTCCTTCTGCTGACCAGCTTTTTAAAGATGCTGATTTCATTTTCCAGCAGGATTTGGCACCTGCCCACACTGCCAAAAGCACCAAAAGTTGGTTAAATGACCATGGTGTTGGTGTGCTTGACTGGCCAGCAAACTCACCAGACCTGAACCCCATAGAGAATCTATGGGGTATTGTCAAGAGGAAAATGAGAAACAAGAGACCAAAAAAATGCAGATGAGCTGAAGGCCACTGTCAAAGAAACCTGGGTTTCCATACCACCTCAGCAGTGCCACAAACTGATCACCTCCATGCCACGCCGAATTGAGGCAGTAATTAAAGCAAAAAGAGCCCCTACCAAGTATTGAGTACATATACAGTAAATGAACATACTTTCCAGAAGGCCAACAATTCACTAAAATTGTTTTTTTATTGGTCTTATGATGTATTCTAATTTTTTGAGATAGTGAATTGGTGGGTTTTTGTTAAATGTGAGCCAAAATCATCACAATTAAAAGAACCAAAGACTTAAACTACTTCAGTCTGTGTGCATTGAATTTATTTAATACACGAGTTTCACAATTTGAGTTGAATTACTGAAATAAATGAACTTTTCCACGACATTCTAATTTATTGAGATGCACCTGTATGTATGTGTGTGTATGTATGTATATATATATATATATATATATATATATATATATATATATATACTTTATTTCAATCAATTCTTTCTAGATTTTTCATTTAAAAAAAAAAAAAATATTTAAAACCTTTTTTTTTTTTCTCATCATATTTTCGTCAACAGTATGTTTTTATTAAAACCGTTTGATTGTTATTTTCGTCAGTTATTCCGTTGACCAGATTAACACTGACTGTGAGGTCAACACTGGATGGTCAAGTGTTTTTCTGAATGTTTTGTATGTTTACAGGTACTACATATCTAAAGGTGCAATAGTGGACCAGCTGGGAGGAGATCTCAATTCAACACCACTGCACTGGGCCACAAGGTGACATGCTAGTTTTGTGTGTGCTTCTGGCTAGTGTGATATTTTATTATTGCATTCAATAGGAGGTGTGTTGTCTCTTTCTCATCTGAGATCAGTCTGCTCTCTTTCTCTGTCTCAGACAGGGCCACCTATCCATGGTGGTGCAGTTAATGAAGTATGGCGCAGATCCGTCTCTGATTGACGGCGAAGGCTGCAGTTGTGTTCACCTGGCTGCTCAGTTTGGACACACCTCAATAGTGGCATATCTAATTGCCAAGGGACAGGTACAACAAAATTCCTGGCAATCAGAACATATTTGATGTTTAATACACAGTACAATAATGTGCTATAAGATTTTTGACAAAGTAGAAACCAAGCAGCCAACAAAATATTATCAGCTGTGGCTGATTAAGACAAACACTCTTCTGAATGTATATCAGCACTAATTAAGATATTTCCCCACACGATTCTTGATGTATATTGTGAGTTTTCAACCTGCAGGGGGCATATGTGACATTTCTATCCACAGATGCTTGACCTATACAATGCCACAGTTACTTAAAGTTCAGAAAATAAATATTACATGTAGCCGCTGTTGTATTCTGTATTTAATCTCAATCTGTTCTTGCTTTGAAATCTTTGTTCTAATCCTCCAGGATGTTGATATGATGGATCAGAATGGCATGACCCCTTTGATGTGGGCAGCTTATCGAACACATAGGTGTGTTTCCAAAGAGAATGTATTCTTTCACAGTTGTGAAATGTAAAGCTAATATGTCTTGTGTTACACTGCAGTGTTGACCCGACACGGCTGCTGCTGACGTTTAACGTGTCTGTGAATCTGGGTGATAAATATCATAAGAACACGGCTCTGCACTGGGCAGTACTGGCAGGAAACACAACAGTCATCAGTCTGCTGCTGGATGCCAATACTAATGTAGATGCACAGAACATCAAGGTAAAGTCCAGATGATTGCTGTGAGGAGTGAGGCACTGATGTGATGAGTGTAGATATCTAATAACATATGTCATTTGTAGGGCATGCTGAGTGACTCCAGCCAGGTCTCCTAAGCAACCAAATTGGCCCGGTTGCTAGGGAGGGTAGAGTCACATGGGGTAACCTCCTCGTGGTCGCTATAATGTGGTTTGTTCTCGGTGGTGCGCATGGTGAATTGAGCGTGGTTGCCGCGGTGGATGGCGTGAAGCCTCTACACGCACTATGTCTCCGTGGCAACGCGCTCAACAAGCCACGTGATAAGATGCGCGGGTTGACTGTCTCGGACGCGGAGGCAACTGGGATTCGTCCTTCGCCACCCGAACTGAGGTGAATCACTATGCGACCACGAGGACTTAGAGCGCATTGGGAATTGGGCATTCCAAATTGGGTGAAAAAGGGGAAAAATACAAAAAAAAAACAAAAAACATATGTCATTTGTGTCAGGGGGAGACGCCGCTGGATTTGGCCAAACAGAGGAAGAATGTGTGGATGATCAACCATTTACAGGAGGCCAGACAGGCCAAAGGTTACGACAGCCCGTCGTACCTGAAACGACTCAAAATGGACAAGGTAAAGTAGCCAAAATACTTTGTCCTGAATGTTGAATCAAAATGACATATGATATAAAATCTAAATAATCTTAATAAATGTCCTATGTTTTCAGCGATCACGTAATCCAGTCATAAAAAAACGGAATTAACTATGAAACATGGAATTTCGCAGAATTTTACAAATTTGGGATAAAATTACACAATTATATTTAACTACGAAAAATCATGCAATTAAACATTTCAGTCTACTTTGTGCACTACTGATCTTATATTTAAGCAAGGGAGCTGTTATACTGAATATTAGTTTTCATCAATGTTTTCGTTTTGTGATATTCTATTGTACAGCACTTTACTTGACAAAAAAATCACTTGTGTTGTGCTTTGGAAAACTAATTTTTTTAACCACTCCACAGATTTCCTATTAGCAAACTATAGTTTTGACAAGTCATTTAGGACATCTACTTTGTGCATGACACGAGTAATTTTTCCAACAGTTGTTTACAGACACATTGTTTCACTTTTAATTGACTATATCACAATTCCAGTGGGTCAGAAGTTTACATACGCTAAGTTAACTGTGCCTTTAAGCAGCTTGGAAAATTCCAGAAAATGATGTCAAGCCTTTAGACAATTAGCCAATTAGATTCTGATAGGCTAAATGGCTAACTGGAGTCAATTGGAGGTGTATCTGTGGATGCATTTAAGGCCTACCTTCAAACTCAGTGCCTCTTTGTTTGACATCATGGGAAAATCAAAAGAAATCAGCCAAGACCTCAGAAAAAAATTTTTTGGACCTCCACAATTCTGGTTCATCCTTGGGAGCAATTTCCAAATGCCTGAAGGTACCACATTCACTTGTACAAACAATAGTACACAAGTATAAACACCATGGGACCAGGCAGCCATCATACTGCTCAGGAAGGAGACGCATTCTGTCTCCTAGAGATGAACGTAGTTTGGTGCAAAAAGTGCAAATCAGTTCCAGAACAACAGCAAAGGACCTTGTGAAGATGCTGGAGGAAACAGGTAGACAAGTATCTATATCCACAGTAAAACGAGTCCTATATCGACATAACCTGAAAGGCTGCTCAGCAAGGAAGAAGCCACTGCTCCAAAACCCCTGTAAAAAAGCCAGACTACAGTTTGCAAGTGCACATGGGGACAAAGATCTTACTTTTGGAGAAATGTCCTCTGGTCTAATGAAACAAAAATTTAACTTTTTGGCCATAATGACCATCGTTTTGTTTGGAGGAAAAAGGGTGATCACCATCTCAACCGTGAAGCATGGGGGTGTCAGCATCATGTTGTGGGGGTGCTTTGCTGCAGGAGGTCTGGTGCACTTCACAAAATAGATGGCATCATGAGGAAGGAAAATTATGTGGATATATTGAAGCAACATCTCAAAACATCAGCCATGAAGTTAAAGCTCGGTCGCAAATGGGTCTTCCAAATGGACAATGACCCCAAGCATACCTCCAAAGTTGTTGCAAAATGGCTTAAGGACAACAAAGTCAAGGTATTGGAGTGGCCATCACAAAGCCCTGACCTCAATCCGACAGAACATTTGTGGGCAGAACTGAAAAAGCGTGTGCGAGCAAGGAGGCCTACAAACCTGACTCAGTTACACCAGTTCTGTCTGGAGGAATGGGCCAAAATTCCAGCAACTTATTGTGAGAAGCTTGTGGAAGGCTACCCAAAATGTTTGACACAAGTTAAACAATTTAAAGTCAATGCTACCAAATACTAACAAGTGTATGTAAATGTATGACCCACTGGGAATGTGATGAAAGAAATAAAAGCAGAAATAAATCATTCTCTGTACTATTATTCTGACATCTTAAAATAAAGTAGTGATCCTAACTGACCTAAAACAGGGAATGTTTTCTACGATTAAATGTCAGGAATTGTGAAAAACTGAGTTTAAATGTATTTGGCTTAGGTGTATGTAAACTTCTGACTTCAACTGTATAAAGAAGCACTTTATTTGTAACAAATAAATAATAATTTGATGTTAAATGCAAATAATGCAATGCTTGTGATGATAACATTTAATTAAAATTTCAAACATGATATTTAGAAAAAGTACAAATGAAAAAAAAAAAGCACATTTAAAATATCAAAAGTTTTTCAAAAGAAAATTTAATTTCCTTCAATTTCATAAGACCCAAGCTTATTGTGCACGATTCATCAGTGCACGCTATTCTAAACCAAAAATATATTATATTTTCAAAATCTCTTATCCAAGTATAGTAAATTTCTCCACCTCTGAAGTGACTCTGAAGTGGCAGGAAATAATGTTATCTACTAATATCAATTACAAATGCCTCATTTTGGATGATCCAATCAAATGCTTATTGATTGACAAGATCAAGTTCCCCCCCCCCCCCGAATATTCTGTGAAGCTCAGAAATATGTCATGTTACTGAAGTTAAATACGTGACTGTGTGTGTTTGCAGGAGTTCCGGCAGAAGGTGATGTTGGGAACTCCATTCCTGGTGATTTGGTTGGTGGGGTTCATTGCTGATTTGGACATTGACTCATGGCTTATCAAGGGTGTGATGTATGCAGCAGTGTGGCTCGTCGTGCAGTTCCTCTCAAAGTACATCACACACACTGTTATATCTGTGTGGTTGTGCTAATCTGGCTGTGAGTGAGGGCTGTCATCACTTAAAACGTGTTCTCTTTTCTCTTCTTTCTCTATAGGTCTTTCTTCGATCACTCCATGCATAGTGCTCTTCCTCTGGGCATCTATTTGGCCACCAAGTTCTGGATGTACATCACCTGGTTTTATTGGTTTTGGAATGATATCCTTTTCATGTGCTCCAAGTTCTTACCTCACTTAATTAATGAAATTGATTAAGTTGAGACCAAGAATAGCAGACTGGCACTTTTATTCAAGGCCGATATTAGCCTTTCACCGATATATCGTATCACCGTATATTTTACCAATATGCGTCAATATGAAAACTTTTTTTTTTTTCAGAACATATAATGCAGAAAACAATACTTTAGAATTGTCATAGCGTAGTTTGTCCAGCAGAGTGCGCTCCGACTCCATTGATTACAGAGCTGACTCTGCGCTGATGGTGGTTCTGCAGACAGGGCGGAGTTAAACGGTGTGGATTTGAGCAGTCTCTTCTCATTAAATTGCTAACTAGTTTGTGAAATACATATTGGAAAGTTAATAAAAAATTACCCCATCATTTTATATAACTAATATAACAATAACCCTGTCCCTGACAACCATGTCACTCATGTTTATCACATCTGTTTGCTGTTAGCCAGCTATAGTTTGTCAGTGCAGTAAGTGCTGCCGTATATATTTAGTTTATAAGTAGAGTTACGTCCTACATAAATTTAATGGTGCAATGCTCAAATATTTAGTAGAGCATAAATTGTGACTTAGTGCCCATTTACTTCACAACTAGGCTGAGTTGTAATGTACGTATAGCTGGTGCAACCGGCCCCTGATGTTTATTTAGCTGTTTATTTTATTTATTTTATTCTTTATTTAAATGGTCAGCATTTGACTGATACTAAACAGTACTGATGTTTATTTAGCTATTTATTTTATTTTTATTTATTCTTTATTTTAATGGTCAGCATTTGACTGATACTAAACAGTACTGATGTTTATTTAACTATTTATTTTATTTTTATTTATTCTTTATTTTAATGGTCTGCATCTGACTGATACTAAACAGTACTGATGTTTATTTAGCTATTTTATTTTTATTTATTCTTTATTTAAAAGGTCAGCAACTGACTGATACTAAACAGTACTGATGTTTATTTAGCTATTTATTTTATTTTTATTTATTCTTTATTTAAAAGGTCAGCAACTGACTGATACTAAACAGTACTGATGTTTTATTTAGCTATTTATTTTATTTTAATTTATTCTTTTAAATGTTCAGCATTTGACTGATACTAAACAGTACTGATGTTTATTTAGCTATTTATTTTATTTTTATTTATTCTTTATTTTAATGGTCTGCATCTGACTGATACTAAACAGTACTGATGTTTTATTTAGCTATTTATTTTATTTTAATTTATTCTTTTAAATGTTCAGATTTGACTGATACTAAACAGTACTGATGTTTATTTAGCTATTTATTTTATTTTTATTTATTCTTTATTTAAATGGTCAGCATTTGACTGATACTAAATGTACAGTACTGATTTTTATTTTATTTTATTTATTTTATTCTTTATTTAAATGGTCCGCAACTGACTGATACTAAACAGTACTGATGTTTATTTAACTATTTATTTTATTTTTATTTATTCTTTATTTAAAAGGTCAGCAACTGACTGATACTAAACAGTACTGATGTTTATTTAGCTATTTATTTTATTTTTATTTATTCTTTATTTAAAAGGTCAGCAACTGACTGATACTAAACAGTACTGATGTTTTATTTAGCTATTTATTTTATTTTAATTTATTCTTTTAAATGTTCAGCATTTGACTGATACTAAACAGTACTGATGTTTATTTAGCTATTTATTTTATTTTTATTTATTCTTTATTTTAATGGTCTGCATCTGACTGATACTAAACAGTACTGATGTTTTATTTAGCTATTTATTTTATTTTAATTTATTCTTTTAAATGTTCAGATTTGACTGATACTAAACAGTACTGATGTTTATTTAGCTATTTATTTTATTTTTATTTATTCTTTATTTAAATGGTCAGCATTTGACTGATACTAAACGTACAGTACTGATTTTTATTTTATTTTATTTATTTTATTCTTTATTTAAATGGTCCGCAACTGACTGATACTAAACAGTACTGATGTTTATTTAACTATTTATTTTATTTTTATTTATTCTTTATTTAAAAGGTCAGCAACTGACTGATACTAAACAGTACTGATGTTTATTTAGCTATTTATTTTAATTTATTCTTTATTTTAATGGTCAGCAATTGACTGATACTAAACAGTACTGATGTTTATTTAGCTATTTATTTTATTTTAATTTTTGCTTTATTTTCTCAGTGTTCATTTCTAGAATTTGTTGACAATGTATAATAATAATGTCAAATATTCTTTGATAAAAATATTTAAGAAAGCAGCCTTCTGAGTACCTTTGCATAGTCATATCGGTGCAAAATCGGTGAACAATCAACATAGAAAAGGTCTGTTTTCATTCCAGCTCAAAAATTTGCTATATCGGTCACCATATCGGTAATCGGTGAATTTTCCCTCTCTAATATCAGTATCGGTCTCAAAACGGGCTCTATTGGAGATGCCCCAGAACACTTCATACAGTCTGAACAGTTACCATGATATAAAATGACTTGTGCTGACATAAAAGATTTTGATTGTATCACCCAACCCTAATTTAGTCGGTCTGTCTTGGCCGATTTGCCACAGATTGAGAGAAAGGTGTTGTAACATTATATTGGCACTTTGTACTATAAAGCTCCAGGCAGATATATCCATTTACGACAGGCTTTCTCTAGCTTGACATGGATGTGGCTAAGATTCCATGGAAAATTTAATCAGGAGTGACAATAAATATAGTGAAATTTACACCTTGAGTCATAATATGTGGGTGAGAGTGAGAGAAGCGGGTACAAATACACATCTCTCGATCTATAGCAGAATTTGCTCTGTAACAACACATTTCTGTGTTTATGGCTCTGTCAAACAGTGGAAAATAGGATTTCTTCCCAAAAGTTGAAGTATTTCCTCCTGTCTTAAACACACCACAGTGACTCATGTCTGGATCTGCCTTTTGAGTGAAGCTGTTGAAGTGTGGTTTGTGTGGATCTCTGCTATAATAAGAGGTTTTGGAGTGGTGGTTGTGTGTGTTTAGTGTGCACAGAATAGCCATGTGTCCAGGTGTGTTTCAGCAGACCTCAGGAATAGAAACAAACACTGCAGTTGAAATCAGATCAAGCGCTCTGGGTGGGTCTGTTTCCCCATCGTCTTCATCATGCAACAATAAAGCATCTCCTCTGGGGACTCAGTTCCTGCTTGAGCACAGACGTTTCTGCTGTAATTATTACCCGTGCCGTTTTGGAATAACCCAGCTGTGTCGCATGTTAGAAAAAGCACTGATTCCCTTAAAGGAGAAAGTGACTTTTCCCCCCCTTGTTTCATTAAAATGTTGCGGTTCTGAATTCCACAGAACTGTATGTCTCAATTCATGAAGTCATTTGTCAGATTGTGTTCTGTTTGAACAGGAAGAGAGAAAGTTTGTTTCCCCAAATTTACTACAATTGTCTTGCTATCAGTTGCAAAACTTTAATAAGTTGGAAGTCTTGAGATTTAGAGACTCAACAGGAATACTGGGATAATGTAAACATTATATTTCCACTATCTGTATGACTGTGTTTGGAAACTCCGTTATTGGGACAGTATTTGCTCTGATTTAAGTAAGTTCAGAGTCCGAGACCACATCCACACTTGTCCGTTTTTGTTTAAAAACCTAGTTTTCAGTTTCCTAACATCATGTTTTCAAAAGGATGCAGTAGTAGATTGTGTTTTTTCTAAATGCTCTGTTTTCGGTGGAGGAAAACTTTGTTCTAGTGTGGATGAGAGGCATAAATATGGTGAAATTGTAATGCGTTTTCAAATGAAAACTTGTTTGTGTGTTCATTTTTGTTTGACAACTCCATTTTCAGTTTCCTAACCTCACTGTTCTCCAAAGTATACAGTAGTAGAGAGCGTTTTTTTCGAAACGCTCTGTTTTTGGTGGAGGAAACCGCTGTTCTAGTGCAGAGGAGAGACATAAATATGGTGAAATTTGTATATGATTTCAAACGAAAATGTATTAGTGTGGACATAGCCTGAGGACACCTGCATACTAGTCTATCTTTGTTGGAAAACTCAGTTTTCAGTTGCATAACTTGATAGTTTTCCAAAGTATATGATAACGGAGAGTATTTTCGAAACGCTCTGTTTTCGGATGGAGGAAAAGGCCGTTCTAGTATGGGTGAGAACCGTAAATATAGCAAAATTGTAATGCGTTTTTAAACGAAAACCTATTTATGTCCATTTTTGTTTGACAACTCCTTTTTCAGTTTCCTAACCTCACTGTTCTCCAAAGTATGTGGTAGTAGAGAGTGTTTTTTTCGAAACGCTCTGTTTTTGGTGGAGGAAACCGCTGTTCTAGTGCAGAGGAGAGACGTAAATATGGTGACATTTTTATGTGATTTCAAACAAAAGCGTATTAGTGTGGACATAGCCTGAGGACACCTCCATACTAGTCTATCTTTGTTGGAAAACTCAGTTTTCAGTTGCATAACTTGATTGGTTTCCAAAGTATATGGTAACGGAGAGTATTTTCAGATGGAGGAAAAGGCAGTTCTAGTGTGGATGAGAGGCATAAATATGGTGAAATTGTAATGCGTTTTCAAAAGAACTTGTTTGTGTGTCCATCTTTGTTGGAAAACTCCATTTTCAGTTGTCTGATGTCATTCTTTTCCAATAGAGAGCGTTTTTTTGAAACGCTGTTTTCGGATGAAGGGAACCGCCTTTCTAGTGTGGATGAGAGGCATAAATATGGTGAAATTGTAATGCGTTTTCAAATGAACTTGTTTGTGTGTTCATTTTTGTTTGACAACTCCATTTTCAGTTTGCTAACCTCATTGTTCTCCAAAGTATACAGTAGTAGAGAGCATTTTTTTTTTTTTTTTTCTTTTCGAAACGCTCTGTTTTTGGTGGAGGAAACCGCTGTTCTAGTGTGAATGAGATGCGTAAATGAAGCGAAATTAATCGATGAAAACAAATTAGTGTGGACATGGTTTAAAATAAAATCTAAGCTTTCATGGTGAGCATCATGGAACAGTTCTACAGTCTTGGAACAGTTGGAAATAAGTAAGATTTACAAGGGCTGGGAGTTATGCTCTGCTCTAAAATATTTGTCTGCATATTGCTGTTTTGTAGAGATTTGTGAGCAAATGTTTTTTTTGTTTTTTTTTTATCATTTTGAAATTATTTTCACTGATACAGTTGACCAGTTCACCTGATTAATTAGTGAATCAGTCTGAATCCAATCGATTCTTAAAAGTCCTTATCCAGTAATCACAAACGACTGGAACGTTCATGGTAAAGTGCATGGAAATTCATTGGTGTTTTGCAGTGTCATATATAACATAGCAAGCTTTCTTAACTCTCCACACATCTGCCATTCGTCACCATTCACCTGCCCTTCCTGCTAAACAGTCTGGCTCTCTTCTACAACTTTGGCAAGTCCTGGAAATCTGACCCTGGCATTATCAAAGCCTCTGAGGAGCAGAAGAAAAAGGTAAAATGTCAAATAGAAGAGTTCATCTGTAATTACACCATGTGTTTAGCAGGCCTGACCCTGACTGACCATATTGTGATTGTGTTGAATATCATAGAATCTAGGGGGTAAGCTTACATTTTGTGATTGATTTATAAACATGTCTATGTCATTTTCAGAAATATTTGACAGTTGGGTGAGCTTGCACTTTTTAACGAGTTGCAGTCTTTTCTCTTAAGCTCTCCTTTTTTTTTTTTCTTCTCTAGACTATAGTTGAATTGGCAGAAACGGGTTCTCTGGATCTCAGTATATTCTGTAGCACCTGTTTGGTAATTATGACTCTTTTCCCATTATAAAAACAACTGCTTTAACACTTAACATTCTTCACACAGGTGTTGTCCTTGAAAGTGTGCCAACTGATAACCAAATAGTCTTATTTGCATTGAAATTTGCATTGAGGTGCCCTCACATAAAACACAGTTTAACGGCCTGTTCTCCTCAGATACGGAAACCCATCA
Source organism: Myxocyprinus asiaticus (assembly GCF_019703515.2). NCBI lineage: Eukaryota > Metazoa > Chordata > Actinopteri > Cypriniformes > Catostomidae > Myxocyprinus > Myxocyprinus asiaticus. Next base: position 30,082,592 of record NC_059388.1, on the reverse strand, counting down.
GATCAAAACACTGCGCCGTGTGCAATCGATGCATCGCCAAGTTTGATCACCACTGCCCGTGGGTTGGCAACTGCGTAGGTGAGTCTCCCAATGACGCAATAGCACATGTTCTTCCTAAAAAGAGCTTTTCATTTGATATTATTAACATGAAGAGCCTGAGAGTGTTCTCTGAGCAGATTTATCTGGTTTTGAGGCAGGTCACCTGAAAATTGCATCTCAAAATCTCCCTAAAACAAAACACAAAAAACAAGGTTTTTCACACACACAGGCCTCATTACTTGGTGAAAAAGACCCTTATAGTAGTTCTGTACTTCGTAATCATTTTTTCTTGTTTCAGCACTCACCTAAAAACTTGGCTTCAGAGACAAGTCGAGTCAGAAGTCATTTCACACATATAAACACGCACACCTGCTCTCAAACTATCGATATACACCCTGGCCAGCCAACTGTTTAATTTGTTGGATTAGTTTGAGCCAAAGTCTGATTGTTGTGCATGAAATTGGGAATGTAAGAGAGAGAGATGTGACTCATTCCTCTCTTCTGTCTGATGATTTAATTATCTTTATCTCTGGACAGGAAGTGGAAACCACCGTTATTTTATGGGTTATTTATTCTTCCTGTTGTGTATGATCTGCTGGATGATATACGGCTGCATTTGTTGTGAGTTATACGCACACACGTACAGTACACACTTCTGTGCATTTATTTGTCTGTCTGTCTACATACACTGGCGTCCAAAAGTTTGGAATAATGTACAGATTTTGCTCTTATGGAATAAATTGGTACTTTTATTCACCAAAGTGGCATTCAACTGATCACAGTGTATAGTCAGGACATTAATAATGTGAAAAATTACTATTACAATTTGAAAACAATATTCAGAACTTCTTAAACTACTTCAAAGAGTTCTCGTCAAAAAATCCTCCATGTGCAGCAATGACAGCTTTGCAGATCCTTGACATTCTAGCTGTCAGTTTGTCCAGATACTCAGGTGATATTTCACCCCACACTTCCTGTAGCACTTGCCATAGATGTGGCTGTCTTGTCGGGCACTTCTCACGCACCTTACAGTCTAGCTGATCCCACAAAAGCTCAATGGGGTTAAGATCCAGAACACTCTTTTCCAATTATCTGTTGTCCAATGTCTGTGTTTCTTTGCCCACTCTAACCTTTTCTTTTTGATTTTCTGTTTCAAAAGTGGCATTTTCTTTGCAATTCTTCCCATAAGGCCTGCACCCCTGAGTCTTCTCTTTACTGTTGTACATGAAACTGGTGTTGAGCGGGTAGAATTCAATGAAGCTGTCAGCTGAGGACATGTGAGGTGTCTATTTCTCAAACTAGAGACTCTGATGTACTTATCCTCTTGTTTAGTTGTACATCTGGTCTTCCACATCTCTTTCTGTCCTTGTTAGAGCCAGTTGTCCTTTGTCTTTGAAGACTGTAGTGTACACCTTTGAATGAAATCTTTTCAAGCATTGTATAGCCTTCATTCCTCATATCAATGATTGACTGATGAGTTTCTAGAGAAAGCTGTTTCTTTTTTGCCATTTTTGACCTAATATTGACCTTAAGACATGCCAGTCTATTGCATACTGTGGCAACTCAAAAACAAACACAAAGACAATGTTAAGCTTCATTTAATGAACCAAATATCTTTCAACTGTGTTTGATATAATGGCAAGTGATTTTCTAGTATCAAATGATCAATTTAGCATGATTACTCAAGGATAAGGTGTTGGAGTGATGGCTGCTGTCCTCTTAAATAGTGATGGTGCTGTGTTTTACATCAGTAATGTCCTGACTATACTTTGTGATCAGTTGAATGCCACTTTAGATGAATTAAAGTACCAATTTCCTTCCGAAACAGCAAAATCTGTACATTATTCCAAACTTTTAGCTGCCAGTGTAACTATTTATCTGTCTGTCTTTTTACATAACTGTCTGTCTGTCGACATCTCTGTCTATCTATATGTCTGTCTGTCTACAAAACTATCTTTGTCTGTCTATTTTCATAACTGTCTGTCTGCATAACTATTTATCTATCTGTCTGTCTGTCTGACTACATGTCTGTCTGTCTGACTTCGTTTATCTGTCTACATAAACATTTATCTGTCTACAAAAGTATCTAACTGTCTGTCTACATAACTGTATGTCTGTCTGTCTACATATGTCTATCTCTCTGTCTGTCTGTTTGTGTACATATCTGTCTGTCTACAAAAGTATCTCTGTCTGTCTGTTTACATAACTGTCTGTCTGTCCACCAAACTATCTGTCTGTCTCATAACTATTTGTCTGTCTGTCTGACTACATGTCTGTCTGTCTACATAACTATTTATCTGTCTGTCTGTCTGACTACATGTTAAATGTATCTGTCGGTCTGTCTACAAAAGTATATATCTGTCTGTCTCTTTACATAACTGTTTGTCTGTCTACATATGTCTATCTGTCTGTCTGTTTGTCTGCATATCTGTTTGTCTACAAAACTAATTGTATGTCTGTCTGCATATTTGTCTATATATATATATATATATCTGTCTGTCTGTCTACAAAAGTATCTCTGTCTGTCTGTTTACGTAACTATCTGTCTGTCTTTTTGTCTACATGTCTGTCTGTTTACATAACTGTCTGTCTGTCTGCATAACAATTTTTTTGTCTGTATGTCTGACTACATGTTTCTCTGTCTACATTAAAATGATCTGTCTGTCTACAAAACTATCTGTCTGTATGTGTACTTATCTGTTTATCTATCTGTATGTCTGTCTGTCTGTCTTCATAACTATCTGTCTCTCTCTGTCTGTCTGTGTGTTTGTCTACATGTCTGTCTGTCTGCATAACTATTTATCTGTCTGACTACATGTCTGTCTGTCTACATACAGTAACTGTTTATCTGTCTGTCTGTGTACATATCTGTTTATCTATCTGTCTGTCTACAAAAGTATATCTGTCTGTTTGTCTACATAACTATCTGTCTATCTCTCTATCTGTCTGTGTGTTTGTCTACATATCTGTCTGTCTACAAAACTATCTGTCTGTATGTGTACTTATCTGTTTATCTATCTGTATGTCTGTCTGTCTTCATAACTATCTGTCTATCTCTGTCTGTCTGTGTGTTTGTCTACATGTCTGTCTGTCTGCATAACTATTTATCTGTCTGACTACATGTCTGTCTGTCTACATACAGTAACTGTTTATCTGTCTGTCTGTGTACATATCTGTTTATCTATCTGTCTGTCTACAAAAGTATATCTGTCTGTTTGTCTACATAACTATCTGTCTATCTCTCTATCTGTCTGTGTGTTTGTCTACATGTCTGTCTGTCCACAAAACTATCTGTCTGTCTGCATAACTATTTATCTGTCTGACTACATGTATGTCTGTCTACAAATTTATCTGTCTGTCTATCTATCTATCTGTTTGTCTACATATCTGTCTGTCTGTCTATCTTGTTTATGAGATTAGATGGCCTCTAGATGTTTGTGATGAATTGACATTGATTGTCTCTATAGACTGGAGGATTCACTGTGTGACCAGCTATACTAAAGACGGCTTCTGGATGTACCTCACTCAGATCGCCACCTGCTCGCCGTGGATGTTCTGGATGTTCCTCAACAGTGTGTTTCACTTCATGTGGGTTGCTGTGCTCATTATGTGCCAGCTCTACCAGGTGAGACACAAACACTTGTTATAAGTCTAAATGTGTTCTGTAACTAAGTGAGCTGCCTACATAGTTCACATTTTTGGGCATCATAGGTCTGATGTAATTTTGTACTGAATTGTTTTTATTCCAGTACAAAAATGGATTGAATATTGTTCTAATTGAAATGTTAATTAAAGTAACAATGAAGTATTTAAATATGATAGCCACATGCTAGTATTGGACATGTGAGCATTAGTGGAGTCTCTATTGTGCTTCATTTGAGGAGTGTTGTTTGAGCCATGTGTTTCAGTTTAGTAGCCTTCCATTTCAGTTATGTTGCTGCCTTTGTAGACCGCACGGCAGCTCACTAAGGTTCGGAACAGAGTTTGTGTTTTTTGATATGCTGCTCTCTCCTCTATAGATTGCTGTTCTAGGCATCACAACAAATGAGCGAATGAATGCCAGAAGATATAAGCACTTTAAAGTCACAGCCACGTCCATCGAGAGCCCTTTCAGGTGAGTTGTTTAAATGAGACCAGCTGAGAACAGCTCATTTTACTTGCCCTAGACTGTTTAAACACACAAGGGTGTTAAACGAGTAACAGTGAATGGTTCCTTTGTAAAGCAATCATGATTCATGAATCATTTTATGGAGGAGTACTTTGTATATTCACTGTAATTACGTTGGTTTTAGAGTCATTTGACTCTATAATCTGTTTAAATGTTTACAAAAATGATGCTGTTGGCAATTGACCCTTCGCTAAGCCTCGCTCACCTTAGTTACCGCTGCTAACTCGGTCAGTAATTCCTGTTCCTATACAAACATCAGATTTAGTCAGTTACCTCTGGAATGAATTAATAAATGTCTAAACATTGTCACCAGTAATTTTCATGGCTTTTTTTTTGCTTGTAGTCACGGCTGTATGCGGAACCTCATAGATTTCTTCGAGTTGCGCTGCTGTGGTCTGCTGCGGCCCGTGGTTGTAGACTGGACCTCCCAGTACACAATAGAGTACGACCAGGTGTCCGGCTCAGGATACCAGCTGGTGTAGCGCGGTCAGAAGATGAGAGAGAAGTGCTGCTCACCGGGACCATCTTCTTTGCCGAGAGACTACAAACCTCACCCAGTCAGGATTCGCATGCTGTTATTGGCTACCGTAACCAACCGACCCGCCTCTACCTGCCCACTGCACCCGCCCCCCTGCCATAGACAGCACTACGAGACGCAGGGTCGAGAGGAACAGGAAGAGGAGGACTTTAATGACATCAGCAGCATGCAGCATACTCTCTATTGGTTGGAAACGTTTTTTTGGATTGTTTTGCACACAGGGTGCTTTTCCATCGAGTTCATTTTACTGTTTTTGTCCTGTGGCCCCTTTTCTATTGCTTTTTTTTTTATGTGATATCAAATATTCATCATTTAAATCCTGGTTCAACTTGGAACTCTGAACAGGATTGAGATTCAGCATAGCATAAGCGGAAGTTGTGTGGCAAGAGAGAATTCACTCAAAAATGAAATTCTGTCATCATTTAGGCACCATTATGTTGTTCCAAACCCTGAATGACTTGGCAAGCTGTTGTTAAGAATGTTCAAACTGCTCTTTTCCATACAATGAAAGCATATAGTGACTATAAACTCTCAAGCTCCAAAAAGTGTCATAAAAGTAGTCCATATAACTCGTGAACTATATTTGTGGTACTTTTACGAGAAGAAATATAACAGCAAATGGTTCGAAATGACCAGAATGACAGTATTTTAATTTTTGGGTGAATTGTTCCTTTAAGCTGCCTTGATTCTCCTGATCATGATTCTGTATGATTGCCTGAATTTTGCTGATATTTTGATATCAATCTGATCAAAACAGGCATCATGTAGTCGCATGACTAGAGAGATGCCCTCTTAAATAATGTGACGTAAAACATATTTATTTTAACCTATTTATAGAGTATTTTTCAAAGAGTAAGTATGGTACCATGTGGTCATTTTACATGTTTTCAACATTTATACATTTCAGTATATGTGTACATATACAGCATGTTTAATAGTTTAGGTGGGTGACAAATCTCACAAAACCTGTAAAGGTCACATTTGACTTGAAAATCAAAAGTATGAAACAATATATTATATTTTGCCATATATACAATGTGTGTGATTTTATATATATATATATATAAAAAATTTTTTTTTTGCACCTACTTTTTAAGCATTATTTAAGATTATTTGCAAATAATTTCACAATGCGTCAATCATAATGGTCCTAAAATAGGCTTAATTGTTTTATTTAAATGATCTTTTTTCCCGTTTTGGGGTAAAATTTGGCCTTACCATGTTCTTGACAGGTTTCGTGAGATTCACCCTGGTGCCCTTAGATTTTAAATAACACACTCCTATGTGAAACTCTATTTATTATGTATGTGTAGTTTTAGAAAGTTTATACATTAAAAATGCTGTTTTGGGAAAGCCATTAAGTGGACCTGATAGCTGTATAAACTTAATGGAATATACAGTTTAATATGCCAGCCCGCAAGAGGGGCTCCTTCCGTTTGTTTTTTTATTTTTGGTCGTGGCGGCTTTTTTGTCTGCCTAAAAACAATGCACTGATTTTTATTTTATTTATTTTATTTTTGTTGTTACTGAAGAATCAAGCTTGATATTCCACTGTCTCCGAGGGAGCTTTGCGTTTTACGTAAAGAGCAAGCTCCTCCACCTTTTGCTCTCCTCAGTTTCCTCTTCCTGTTGGTGCGGTATTGTCATAGCAGCAGCTGACGGGATGAACTTGATGTAAAGAATGTGCATCTGTACATAAACAATTTATTTCTGTGAGTGACTTTTGTTTGTTTTTAATTTGTCCGTGTTAGTTGAAGCTGCTCCTATTTTTATTTTTTTTATCTTGCCACAAAACAAAATCGTCTATTATCCAAGTGTATGACTGTAGCTTTTAGTGGTGTCTGGCACTGCTGTGTATAATAGACCTTTTACCCTGCAAGTCTTCACTGCATGTGTAAAGCCTGGACATGGGGCCGTTACCATAGTGACCACCCCTCCCATCCGACAAACCGCCCCACGAGCCATGAATCTGTAAATATGAATGTTCAGTATTTGCAAGAATTTCTTTTTCTTTTTTTTCTTTTTACATTTTAAACCGAATTCACAAAATGCAAGCAGAATTAATGTGCAAATAATTCATAAAACCATTTTTTTGCATAAATTGCTGCATTGAATTGTATGTTTCATAAATGCTCTCGTATCAATTATCACATTCAATTCAATATGACACACCTTTCCAACACCTGGCTCACCACTTGCGGGTGAAGTCTCCATTTTCCATACAGTAAATCTGCCCGTGTTTATTATGCACGGGACATGCGCCGCACGTAATAACCGTGCACTGCTCCACACAATCAGTTTCCGTGCTAGGATGTGCAGTCAAGTCAAGCGTGTACCTTCTGGAAATTTACATAAGCCAATTTTAGCCACAGGAAGTGGGAAAAGTTTTAGGAAGTGAAAAAAATGGATACAGCATTAATGTGTTAGTCAACTATTATCGCAGAAATTAACGCATTCAGTGCGACAATTTACGTAAGAACGGTTTTATGACCATTCTTGCGTAAATTCTCATTCAATTTGATGCAATAATTAAACAGTTTTATAAAAATTCTTGCCTAATAAATGTCATTGCTCATTGTGACAATTTAAGAACGGTTTTAAGAATGTTCTCGCGAAAATAATCGCATTAAATTCGATGCGACAGTTTTCGCTATAATTTACACACATTCGAACATAAATAGTTGCTTTGAATTCAGTGTGATAATTTATGCAATAACATTCATAAAATTGCTTGTGTAAATTCTCATTTAATTCAATGCAACAATTTACATAAGAATGGTATTAAGAACGTTCGTGCATAAATTAACTAGGGCTGTGATGCGATTACATTTTTTAAACTAATTAATCATACAATTTTGTGATTAATCATGGTACATTATATAATATATTTACTTTATACTTTGTCTCAAAGAATTTGCAAGAAATTGGTTAGTCATCATTTATTTTAATTATTTAAATGTATAAAATGTTAATGTCAGTTTTTGCAAATAGTTGATTAGACACATTTATACAGGTATAAATGTGATACAATTATATATGTTTACATGCCATAAAAGCAGTGGGCATGCTGTAATAAAAAGTTGGGCAAAATTTTGCCTGTTTTCCAGTGGACTTTTTTTTTTTTTTTTTAATAATAAGGGTCAAATGGGCAGATTCAATTCTCTATCGCATGGTTTCGCTTCTGACACTGGTTCAGATGACAGGGAGCGTTTTCAGGCAATGCAAAGAGTTAAAGCAGCTTACCCGTATCTCTCCCACACCTGGCTCACGCTTGCGTTTGAAGCCTCCACTCTCCGAATAGTAAATCCGCTCCTGTGTTTATTATGCCCATGGCATGCATTGAGCCCAATGAATAAGCGTGCACTGCTCCACACAATACATTTCTGTGTTAGGATGTGCTGGCGAGTCGAGCGTGTACCTTCTGGAAATTTATAGATGGCGATTTTAGCTACAGGAAGTGGGGAAAAACAGTGAAGTGAAAAAAAACATTGCGTAAAAATGTTTTTAAACAGTCAACTATTCAATTTCTTGGCCATAAAATGATTGCATTCAATTCGATACAACAATTTACATACGTTTAATAAACAGTTTTGCATAATGCGAGAATTTAAGAAAGATTTTACTAACGTTCTCGTGAAAATTTCCGCATTAAATTCGATGCAATAAATTACACAAGAACGTTCGTGAAACAGCTTACATAAATTGTTGCTTTGAATTCATTGTGATAATTTATGCAAGAACGTTTGTACAATTACTATTTTTAAATGTTAAACAGTCAACTGCTATATCGCAGAAAGTAATGCGTTAAATTTCCCAGCCCTAAAATTAACGCATTCAGTTCAGTGCGACAATTTATGTAAGAAGTTTTAACAATGTTCTTGCGTAATTTATCGCATTCAACCCTGCGACAATTTTCACGATAATTTACACAAGAACGTTCGCGAATCCATTCTTACATAAATTGTCGCTTTGCATTGAATGCGATAATTTATGCAAGAATGTTCATAAAATTGCACTCGCGTGACAGCGTTCAATTCAATGCGGCAATTTAAGTACGAACAGTTTTACGAACTATTTACACATCCATTCTGCATGTGTTTTGTGAATTAGACCTTATGTGTGTATCGTTATTGCGTGTCCCTCATGGTCTGTGGGCGCTCGCTATTGATCAATCAGTTTTTTGCAGATGTATTATATCTGAATGTTCCATTCTTGTTAATTCATATTCAGATCTAAAGGGTTTCTTTTTATGTTTCATTGCTGGGTTTGTTGTATCACTGGATGTACAAATTTTAAAACAAATGCCAGAGGAGACATAAGAAATGCAGAACTGTCATGCTGTAATTGAAGAGAGTGCATCGTGATGACATTGTCTGAAGTGGATGCAATCGATGGGCCCATACTGTAATAATCACAGTAACAGTCATTTATTAGGATGAAAATACATGTGACACTGTTTTTAGAATATAATCACTCTGTTGTTCCTACGCCTTTAAGGTTTGGCTGTTTTCCCACCCTGTAAAAGCACATGCTCATCTCCAGTGCCTCAGCGGAAATCAGGACGTCACCGTACTCTGCTTCAGATGTTAACTTATTGGGCATGGTTCAATTTTAATGGCTTTATTAATAAAACATTGAAAGGTGAAAGTCCTGTGTGTTAGTTTTCAGTATAACAGCCATACTCTGTGCAATGAAACATGGTTTGTCTTTTAATAACAACTTGAATAACTGCTAAAATGTAACTTTTAAGCAAGACCCTTAACAAATGAGTACTTTATTGTGTTTATTTCTTTCACAAACATATGCTCATAAAATGTACTACTCTTGAATCATTTAACCAACACTTTAAATGGTGAATCTCATGAAATCTGTGATATCCAGGTCTAATTTCCCTCCCAAAACCAAAAATTGCATTAAGAAAATAAAGCTTATTTTTAGGACCGTGACATTATTATTATTATTATTTTTACATTCTCGCTATCATTGTAATCATATAACGGTAGTAAAAACCGTACTACAATATAAAATACTTTAATGCGAATTAAAAAAAATATATATATATATATATAACAATGAGAATTGGTGCTGAAAATGTCAGATACAAGGTAACAAATCTTAATGGTCCTAAAAATAGGCATTAAACTAAATATATTTCTTTCTTTTGATTCTGGGAAGAAATATGGCCCACATTTTAAGATTCACCCTAAAAAGCTTTTGGAATTAGTAAAAAGGTTTTGATTATAGTAAAAGAAATGTACATGGTCACAAATATCATTGAATGTGCACCAGAGCCCCTGCACCCTGACCATAGCCAAATCCTTTGGGTCCAAAGTTCTTCGCATAACATGCTAAAAAAGAAGAAAGAGAGTGGAAATTGAGCATGAATGGTTAATCAGTGAGTGGTACGAGAGAACATTGCAAGAGACCAGAGTGCTGAATTTTGCCTTTAAGAATTTTCACATGTGATAAGATTATCTATAGCTCTCTCAAAGAGGTCAGAAAGTTCATCAAAAGTTACTTGGTTACGATCGGATGATTTCAGTCTTGTGCTTCAAGGTTTTCATGTTAATCAAGTTGCCAGCTTTGTCCCTGTTATCTATGACGAACAATGTGACCCCATCCAAAACCTAATACATTTCACAAGACATTTATTGAACCATTTTGAGAGGTTGGCTATGTTGCTTAACCGTGGTCATTTTGACCCGAACACATTTTTTTGGCTTTGTTCACTTATGGTGTCTGAAACTTTTTTGGGACAATTTTCTTTACATTTTTCTGGTTTTATTTCACTTTGTTACACCTATTGTGTTCCCGGTCTAAAGTGACCGGCCGTTGGAAATGAATGGATTAGACCAGTGGATCTCTACCTTTTTGACTCCAAGGCCGCCCATTGTTGGAGAAAATATTCAAAGGCCCCCTCATGTAGGCTATAAGATATTTATATCCTAAGATATATCTATTATAAGATTGTGGAGGTGAGGGCGTGGTCGAGCGCCCATCTGGGGAGAGAGAGAATGCGGTAAGGACATCCACCAGAGATTAATTGCGACTAATTACCATTTTTGTGTTCACAGTGATAGTCGGGGGAGATAAAAGACAGTCTAGTCCAGAGAGAGAGAGAGAGAGAGACACGTAGTCTCTGGTCTGTATTTCTCTGTTACACTGTGTTTATATAGTGTTATGCTGCAAAGCAGACTTTTGGTTGAGTGTGAAGCCGCAAAGCAATTTTCTATAATTTTTGTTAATAAAACTCTGACTCACATGGACTGTGAATACCAGCTCCCGCTTCCTGCTTTGATCCAAATACGAACCTTTGCTACAAAGATATTTCCTTAAAACTTGTAATTCCAGAAATGTCTAGAACTGTATATTCTTCATAAAAAGCAAGCTGTTGAATTATAGTAATTATATACAAATGATAATCTATCGTATTTTAAATAAGAGACCTTGAGGCCCCGCTGGAAGTGTGCTGAGTCTCCCTAGTGAGTCCCCACCCCCTGGATGAGGACCACTGGATTAGACAACAAAATACAGAAATATGAAGCATTCAGGAGCATCCCAATCCTTTAGGTGAGCACATATGTGGATGTGTGTTTGCACACACAAAGTCCTCGGACATGTGCACACACACACACACACACACACACAATGTGTGTTAAACGGCCTTTTGTGCATTGTCTTTCCATGTACACTCTTTGAATAATATTTCAAGATCTACTTATGTTGTGTTTGGGCTCGTTTGAATCGGGATCGTCTGCTGTAAGTTATGATATGTCGTTGTCTATGTTATGCAAGTTTCAGGACGTAATAAGGAAAAATGTCAAAAAGACAATCCTGTTTATTATAATTATGCAGTTTGGCCTCTTGGTGAAACAAATTTGCTCATTGCGTTTTACAAACTGAGACCTTTCCAACGACATAAAACACATGGTCATTTTTGACCGGCAACACAAAAGGTATTAGCACAAACGAACAACAACACAAGGGTTAAAGGAATATTCAGGCTTATTTTCAACTTAATTTCTATGTTCAAAATGTGTTACATGCTGCTGATTTTTACTGATAATAATTTTGTCACATAGTAGAGAGTGTTATAAGCAAATGGAAAGTATTTACAGTCATACTCTTACAATGAAAGCCAAGCAGGCCGAAGGGTTTCAAAAGCAAAATGGAAAGGAATTATTGAATGAGAAAATTATCATCTATTATTTGCCAAGTGTCTAATTAGTTCATTTTGATGTGGGACTACTTTTCCAGGTGCATGAATGTCCGGTTACGCATTACTAACGTAATTTCTGTGAGTTTGCTGCATGTAAACGGTTCCTTTCTGGTATCTGTGCGTCTATAATAAGAAAGTTACCAGGTTTAGCAGCTTTACATGGTCATAACATTGGAGTTAAAATATTTGCTTAGAATCATAAGATTTTATTGTACAGATTAAAAACATTATTTGACTATTTTTAAGATTTCACACATTTCAATTTCATATCAAAATTCCATCAAATTAAATCGTGTAATTTTTAACAAAATAAATTAATAAAACGTAAAATATTCAGGTCGTTTTACATACTTTTTTTTTTAAATACAGTTACTCAATTCAATTTGATGGAGTTGTTATGAAATTGACATGCACAAATAAAAAAAAAAAATTAAAAAAAATATTTATTTTTATTTTTACGCATTTATAATAGTTTTAAAGTCTTGTGGTGATTCTCCTTGAAAAAGTGTGTATTTTAAAATATAATAATTCAATATTTCAGTTTTATCAGAATACTTTCAGTTCTTACAGCTGCCATTGTAAGTGTATTTACTTTATAAGCGTTTTCTGTTTGTTTGAGGGACTAGTTCAAAGTTATATTTTTTTAGCAATGTCACAGGTGTTTGTTTCTTTAAACAACCTAAAATATTTCGGAATATCCTAATTTCATAGCATAGCAAAGGTTTGGAGGATGTGCATTATATTTCATCTTGATTTCATAGAATATCTGACCTTTGCAGTAGATTTCTCCCTCTTTCTCTGTTTGAGTGGTCGACTCCAAACTCTTCCCACATTTGGCACAGCGAAAACAGTTCTTATGCCACGGCTGAAAGACAAGAGACAGGACCCAGGGCACAGGAGTAGAGCTAAGATTAAAAGTTAAGTGCAGCCGACTGACATCCTCCCTAATTAATAAAACGAAAATTCTGGACCTAATCCTGCATGTAGATCCAAAGATCTATTAAATGAGCTGTTTTGGCAGTAGACCTGCAAGCATCTGCAAAGAAAATGTCAATGGAATCACTGACAAGAGGTGAACTTTTGAACTCATGACTCAAGAGTGTATGTAACTGTGTTTCCATAAACGTGACTGAATTCACTCTCCTGTAATGTCACTTCATATCAGGGCATCAAGGTTTGCTGCTAAGGCATCTGTTTACATTTGTCGGCCTTATCTGGTAACTCACCTTCCCCGCGCTCATTACTTTCTCTGCGGCATAAACTGACTCTCCACAGCGTGCACACTTCTCCGAGCCACCAAACTTCTGTGCAAACTTGGACGGGTTTGGATTGGTGGTGGGTCTGTGAGTTTGGGTTCTAGGTAAGAGAGACAGAGAGAGGTCAGATCATATTTTCTGAATCAAAGCCTAACGAGGGGTGGCACATGTCTCAGCTGCCCTGAATGAGTGGCTTTGTGTTGGGTCGGACAAAGAGGATGCCTGGGGTCTGTTCGGCTGTACAGGAGCTCAGCTTACATAATAGATGCTTTCATAACAATAATCGCCTGACGCTGGGCCTGTAGTCACTGAAACAGTGACTACACTGGCACTAAAAATGGCTTCTAAGTTTTTGAAAGTCTAAGAAAATGTGGATTAACCTTGTGCGACCCCCGTGTCCACATGCGTGGACGTTGTATTTTGGCTTTGCTATACGCAACGCATAATTTAAATTCATTTAAACCGACTGATCTCAGTTCAGGAGACTCTGGGCTGTCAGTAAAGGGTTCAACTTTGGATACGGAGTCATGTGACAAAACAACATGGCGCTGACCACAGCGGAGTTTGTCTTTGGGAGAAATGCAAACAAAAATACATCTGGTAAGAAACTTAATTATGTTTTTACATTTAAACCTGTTGGAGTCAAAAGATTAGAGTCTTTAGATTCATTCGATATGCCATTTTTAAAATTTTTGCGATGTATCGCGAAACGCCACGCTGATAAACACAATGTACACTAATGTGTACAATAGCGCTTTTTTTCCTTCGAAATCCAATATTTACTGTGCATTATCAAATCTGAAAAATGTTGCTTTCAGGGGCTTTAAATGGAGTTAGGATGAAAATAAGGTGCATTTCGAACTGTTCTGAGACCAGTGCAGACAGACAGCACACTGGAGGTTAAGTCATTCACTAAATAGGGAGCAAGGGAGCATCCTAAAGCTCTCTATGCATTCAGTCCTAAAATCTGACCAAAAGTTCAGTTTCAGTTTTCAGGATCACTCAACATGTTTGACAGACATGGGACAATGATAATCAGTACATAGATTCAGAATTTATAATGTATCATTTTATTTCAACATGGTTGACAGTGATTGGATGATGCTGGACATAACTTTAAATCAGAATTATTTATGCTCATTTCAGATGTCTGTAATGTCTTTACACTTTCTATAGCTTAATATTATTTAAAAAGTAACAATTTAGTCCCGCTGTCCACATATGTGGACATCAATTTTTAGGAAAACCATTTGCACTAGAATTTTTATTTTTATATAATTTTTTTAGCATTTTTATTAGGCGCTACTAGTTACAAATCAAAAAGGGAAATGGAAAATGCACACAGCAGTCACGCTTGGGTATCGGGAACTTTTTCACACACTACTTTCTCTGGATCGGAGCATAATCATGGCCGTGCCTAAGGGAAGGGCTAAGGGGGTACTGGCCCCCTTGATATTCCGTGTGAAACTTCTAACATTTTAATTGGTGAACTTTTGCAAACACAATCAACGGCATTGAATTCTACGTACGCTATAAACTGGTTACTGTCCAGCAGATGTCTTTCAGAAAAATAAAACGCACTCACTCTTCTGGTTTGATGCCCAATCTCTCGCCACGGTCCATATTGAGCGTTCCTGCCCCTTGGCCGTACCCGTATCCTTTTGGACCGTACTTCTTACCGTAGCAGGACTTGCAGTAGATTTCCTGGTCATGGATGGCCAGTGTGGTGCTGTCTAACCCTTTCCTACAGACCACTAGAGAAAAAAAAAGCATTAAAACTATATTTTTTAAAAATACATGCACAAAACTCACCACCAATGCTAGGGTGTTCTTGGTGGTTGTTTACTAAATCATGTCAAAAGACCCCAACCCCAAGTATCTTTGATATATAATCATTTTAATCTCATGATTAGAGGCTTCAATGCATAAAATGTGTTTATCATGTGCTTATGAATCTACACTGACTAGATTCCTTGTCTGTTGTTTATGGTCAGCTGATTAGGGATCAGAATGGCACATTGTCCCGGACAGCAAATTAAGCAGGAAAACACCTGAACTATTCATACAACTGAACAAACCATCCCTGGATTCCATTGCTGTGATTATGTCATTACTTAACAACATTATAAACGTCCAGTGACTCAAAACCACGTCAGTGTGCACAAAAAGTTTGTGGAAACATCCAGAACCGATTAATAACTTCAATCAATGCAGTGAAAACTAAGACAGAGAGAGATGTTTCACCGCTCAGTAACTCATCGTCGGCTCCTTTCTAAACAAATGGCTTTTTTGTCGGCTCACAGAAAATAAACACTTATGTGAGCTGGATTGTTTTTGCCATTTTGGTAGCAGAGCGCTAATTTGAAGCATGTGTGTCGAACCATAGTGCACCTCTCTTAAAAACATCTCAACGTGTTCATAAACCTTCCTGCTGGTGTTTGGACGGGTCACTGGAGGACAAACACAAAGAGGGATGAATGCACTGACCTTTAAAAGAGAAAAGGAATGGTACAGCTTCCATAAACTATCGACACAGAGCTTGTCTGGCTGTGCGGTCATAAAAATAATATTGAATATAGGGATTTTTGATTGGTTTAACTTGAAGCAAAAAAATTATTTACTGAAAGGTTAAAGATGACGACTGTAAATTGCTGTCCAAATTGTGTGTTAATTCCTTTTAATAATGCAAAACCATTGCATTGTGGCATTCTTTTCATGAAAATGAACGCTTCTGTGCAGTTGGCAATCAGGCAACACTGTAGCACTTAGCGGGTCAAAATGACCCGGCTCCTTAAATCTCAGTTTAATAGTAATAATTTGCACATTCATGTTATGAAGTTTCAGACCAATAAGTTAAAGTTGATTGGTGATCAGCTTTGAAGTAAAATAAATTGGTGTTAAAAGTTTAAGCCGGTCAAATTGACCCGGAGCTTCATTAAAGGTACACTCAGTAATTTTTTCCACATTAAAAATGTTTTACTCCAAAAGAAATGAATTGTAATTTTGAAACGTATGTATAAAATCATGAATACTTACACAAGATGAGGACTGTAGTAATATCAGTAACCTTATAAAAGCTGTTTTATTCAACATGGAGAGGGTCCCCTCAAGGGGGCTGCCATGTTATGATCACATGACCAGCTGAACACTACTCGCTTAATCTCAGTAACGGCCCTGTTGTCTGAAACTTTCACTCATGGATTAATTAATCATGGCTGACTGTGAATAGTGAATTAATGCAATGGAATCTGAAACTAAAAACTACTGACAAATAATTATACAATATAATGACATAATATTTAAATTGTAAAGTATTTGGAAGGTTTGGTGTTTTACTAACTACAGAGAAAGCAGCACTTGTGAAAACTCCTTCCATCACATTGAACCTCTTCAGCGTGGTACACCGTTCCATGACACGCACCGCATTTGTTTCCTCCACCCCAGTTGGGCATGGTAACTGTGAAAAGAAAGAATAGGATGTCAAATACATAAACTTCCCAGTTCTGATAGACAGGAAACACATCTGTCCAGTGTGCAACCTCAGGAAACTCTGTCCAGGTCTTTTAAGTGTTTGTGAGTGTCTCATTACTTATTACACCGCTCTCTGGAATGCTTGATTTTGATTGGTCAACCGCAACATTCTCAGGTCAAATATTTTGTATAATGAGCGATAAACTGTATTGCCCCAGGTGATCGATTTCCTACTGTACTAGTTTAATATCTCCCGTATCACTTTGTGCTCTCTTCCTACTAACATAATTAAGTTATTTCAAAACAATTTTTTTGTAAGTACCGTGTATGAAGTTGGAGCACATTTGGTCTATGGTAGGACAAATTCCTCAGTAATAGCCGACTGCAGCCGTCTGGTCTAATAAAGATAAACTACAGACAATAAACACCCTGGAGACGTCTGGAAACACAAGTCAAAACACAGCAGGACCACCAAGAGCTACAGGACAATGGAGAGTCAAATGGAGCCAAATAATTCTTTTGAATCACCACATTGTTAGAAAGATAATGTCCTTTATGTTTAGTACAATAAAGTGGGTGTAAAACTTTTTATATATATTCTCACTCTTAGACCTCTCCAATATGGAGCCCCTTAGAGGACAGGCCGGGATTTCTTTTCTGAAATAGTTTTGTGTTCCCTCGGAATAAGTTTTGTTCCCTCTCAAGTTTTGTGTTCCCTCGCAGTAAGTTTTGCGTTCCCTCGCAGTAAGTTTAGAAAGTTTTGTGTTCCCTCGGAATAGTTTGTGTTCCCTCGCAGCAAGTTTTGTGTTCCCTCAGAATAGTTTGTGTTCCCTCGCAATAAGATTTGTTCCCTCACAATAAGTTTTGCGTTCCCTCGGAATAGTTTTGCGTTCCCTCGCAATAAGTTTTGCGTTCCCTCGCAATAAGTTTTGCGTTCCCTCGCAGTAAGTTTTGCGTTCCCTCGCAGTAAGTTTTGCGTTCCCTCGCAGTATGTTTAGAAAGTTTTGTGTTCCCTCGCAATTGTTTGCGTTCCCTCGCAGTAAGTTTTGCGTTCCCTCGCAGTAAGTTTTGTGTTCCCCCGGAATAGTTTTGTGTTCCCTCGGAATAAGTTTTGTTCCCTCACAATAAGTTTTGCGTTCCCTCGGAATAGTTTTGCGTTCCCTCGGAGTAAGTTTTGCGTTCCCTCGCAGTAAGTTTTGCGTTCCCTCGCAGTAAGTTTTGCGTTCCCTCGCAGTATGTTTTGTGTTCCCTCGCAGTATGTTTAGAAAGTTTTGTGTTCCCTCGCAATTGTTTGCGTTCCCTCGCAGTAAGTTTTGTGTTCCCTCGCAGTAAGTTTAGAAAGTTTTGCGTTCCCTCGCAGTAGGTTTTGTGTTCCCTCACGATAAGTTTAGAAAGTTTTGTGTTCCCTCGCAATTGTTTGCGTTCCCTCGCAGTAAGTTTTGCGTCCCCTCGCAATAAATTTAGAAAGTTGTGTGTTCCCTCGCAGTATGTTTTGTGTTCCCTCGCAGTATGTTTTGTGTTCCCTCAGAATAGTTTGTGTTCCCTCGCAATAAGTTTTGTGTTCCCTGCAATAAGTTTAGAAAGTTTTGTGTTCCCTCGCAATAAGTTTTGCGTTCCCTCGCAATAAGTTTTGCGTCCCCTCGCAATAAGTTTTGCGTCCCCTCGCAATAAGTTTAGAAAGTTGTGTGTTCCCTCGCAATAGTTTGTGTTCCCTCGCAGTATGTTTTGTGTTCCCTGCAATAAGTTTAGAAAGTTTTGTGTTCCCTCGCAGTAAGTTTTGTGTTCCCTCGCAATAAGTTTTGCGTTCCCTCGCAATAAGTTTTGCGTCCCCTCGCAATAAGTTTTGCGTCCCCTCGCAATAAGTTTAGAAAGTTGTGTGTTCCCTCGCAATAGTTTGTGTTCCCTCGCAGTATGTTTTGTGTTCCCTGCAATAAGTTTAGAAAGTTTTGTGTTCCCTCGCAGTAAGTTTTGCGTTCCCTCGCAATATTCCCAAAAAATAATTATTTTGTGGTGTTATGGTTTTACTATAGTAATACCATGAATTTTCTACATGTAACCAAATGCTCTATGTTTTTTTTGTTTTAGTTTTTTGGCAGAAACATGGTTTTACTATAGTAATATTTTAGGCTGTAGAAACAATATTTTTTGGCAGAAAGGGGTTTACTATAGTAATACTGTAGTAACCTAGACTGCAGTAACTGTTTTTTTTTTTTTGTTGTTTTTTTTTTGGCAGAAATAATGATTTTACTATAGCAATATTGTAGTAACTATGAAAAGTAACCATTGTAAATTTATTGTGAGGACACGCAAAACTATTGGGAGGGAACCAAAACCATTTCGGAAAAAAACAAAATTCCTGCCTCCAATAATATTCAAATAAAAATATTAAACACACACAAACTTAATTTGTCGCTTCTTAGTTCCAGGAAAATTATTTAACATGAACTAACAATGAGCAATACTTTTACAGCACTTATTATTCTAAATTCAACATTTAGACCTACTAATAATATAATAATACTAATAATGCCCAACATAGATGGGAACTCCTTCAGTACTGTTTAAAAAGCATCCCAGGATGATACCTCAAGAAGTTGGTTGAGAAAATGTCAAGAGTACATGTCTGCAAATTCTAGGCAAAGGGTGACTACTTTGAAGATGCTAAAATAAAACACAGTTTTGATTTATTTTGGATTTTGTTTAGTCACAACATAATTCCCATAGTTCCATTTATGTTATTCCATAGTTTTGATGACTTTACTATTATTTTACAATGTGAAGGAAAAAAAAAATATATAATAAAGAATGATTAAGTGTTTCAAAACTTTTGACCGGTAGTGTGTATGTATGTATATATATGTATGTATGTATATATATATATATATATTATATATTTTTTTTTTTTTTTTCCCCCAAAGTACTAAAAGTTCAATATACTAACATTAGTTAATGCACTATGAACAAGAACTTACAATGAACAATTGTTTTTTGATAATTTTGTTTTACTAATATAACCAAATATAACATTATTGTAAAGTGGTACCAGTATTTAATCACTTAAAAAGACAAATATTAAATTTGTAGACTAAATATCTGCCATATGTTTCTTCAGTGTTTTCTAATTCCCAACAGATGAGTGTTTATTTAAGTATTTATTTGATGAGGGTTTTGACATATTTTGGCATATGACATTTAAAATGAGTGTTTGTCAAACTTAAAGCGTCCGAAATTGTAGCCTGATTCAGTCTCATTAATTGTTCATTTGGTCAACTTGCCATTAAGATCCATCGTTATAATAAACTAGATTAAAAACATTAAACCTGTAGCCGTTTAGAAAACATCTTCAAGGGGCAGTTCACACCGAACACGTTTTTGTTTCCCTTTGTTTTTCTATATAAACATTCGCTATCAGACGGACGTCTTTGAGTACTGCGTTTTTTAAACGCCGTGTCAAGTTAAACAGAACATCAACTTTAAAACAACGCGTCTCGAGACACCTGCGTTCTATTGATCGCCACGCTGCGTCTGGCTTTTTTAACGCAAGAACGCTTCGGTCTGAACGGCCCCTTACGCATTAGTTTGGAGCTCATTCGAAGATAGAAAAATATACCAAAATGGCTTGACGTTTGATGTTTGACATTCGCCAGACATTCCGAAAAACTTGGACTGTCCTACCTGAGTTTAGGTGTTTTTCTGTGTATTGTCCCAGCAGATTCCCACAGCGCTCCAGTATGGACGCGTGCACTTCCACAAACAGGTTGGAATGACATTATTGAGAATCTAGAGGAGGAGGAGTGTTTATAAACCTGCCCCTCAGCCTGATGACGTCATGCAGAACGGTTATATTTTCTCGCCCACGGCAAAATTATATATATTTGTAAATAATAACAATAATAATTATAATAAGAATA
The DNA here is from genome assembly GCF_019703515.2 of Myxocyprinus asiaticus. Taxonomy (NCBI): domain Eukaryota; kingdom Metazoa; phylum Chordata; class Actinopteri; order Cypriniformes; family Catostomidae; genus Myxocyprinus; species Myxocyprinus asiaticus. The sequence continues at coordinate 30,061,990 of NC_059388.1, read as the reverse complement.
AATAATAATTAAATTATTATTATTATAAAAAAAAAACATAAAAAATAAAAAATAAAAAAATTCCTTAAACAATTGCCTAGATTTACAGAATAGTTATTAGAACTTGGGTAATTAAATATTCTGAGAGTTGTAAATGATAAAAAAAAATGTATATCCTTTCTTAAGTCCTATAATGAGATTCCTGGCATGTGACTTATAATAGTTTATTTATTTTTATTTATTTTATTTTATCTTTTTATTTATATATGTTTTTTCCCTTCGACTTTACTTCTTCTTTATGTTATAATCAGTGAACATATTTATACATTGATCAATCTGAGCAAGTTTGGAAGTTTTACTGAACTAATATTGTACTAATAATTTTTTTGATTTTATATATATATATATACACATACAGTGTTGGGTAAGTTACTCTAAAAAAGTAATTAATTACTAACTACTAATTACATCTTCTACAGTGTAATTAGATTACTGTACTGTACTAATTACTCTGTCTGAAAAGTAATTGCATTACTTATTACTAAATACTTTCTAAAACACTGATCAACCTCGACCAGATGAAAAATACAAGGATAAACATGAAACTGTTCAACATATAAAATAAAATAAATTATTCATCAACTCCCCAAAGAATTTAAGGGGGCAGCGTTAAACTAGAAAACAAACATTTTAACATTAGTTTTCTATTTTAAATTCAGTATTGTTTTATATAGAATTGTTCTATAGTCTATACAGTATTTAACACAATTACATCAGAAGTAACTGTAATTTAATGACTGCAAATTAAGAGTAATCCCTTACTTGACATTTTTCAATGAAAAAGTAATTTAATTACAGTAATTAATTACTTAGTAATGCATTACATCCAACACTGTATGTATATATATATATATATATATTTTCAGCCTTGACATCATGACACCAAAGCTGCTCATTATTCTTATTAGTCACTCAAACTTTCTTTCCAAATATTTTTATATGTTTATTTTAAAATGCACTCCCAGAATTAACTTTAAATTATAGTGTATTTAGATTAATAAACACTTTAAAAATATAGCATTATATTTAAATTCAATGGCTAAATATTATATTAAAGTAAATATGCAATAGAAATATAAAACTGTCAGATTAAAAAACGTGATAATACTGTGGAGAGTGTGGTAAGGGGCCGTCTGTAAAGTCCACACATTGTGCTAAAACTTGCTAATACTGTGGAGAGTTTGGTAAGGGGCCGTCTGTAAAGTCCACACATTGTGCTAAAACGTGCTAATACTGTGGAGAGTGTGGTAAGGGGCCGTCTGAAAAGTCCACACATTGTGCTAAAACGTGCTAATACCGTGGAGAGTGTGGTAAGGGGCCGTCTGAAAAGTCCACACATTGTGCTAAAACGGCTAATACCGTGGAGAGTGTGGTAAGGGACCGTCTGAAAAGTCCACACATTGTGCTAAAACGGGCTAATACCGTGGAGAGTGTGGTAAGGGACCGTCTGAAAAGTCCACACATTGTGCTAAAACGGGCTAATACCGTGGAGAGTTTGGTAAGGGGCCGTCTGTAAAGTCCACACATTGTGCTAAAACGGGCTAATACCGTGGAGAGTGTGGTAAGGGACCGTCTGAAAAGTCCACACATTGTGCTAAAACGTGCTAATACCGTGAAGAGTGTGGTAAGGGACCGTCTGAAAAGTCCACACACTGTGCTAAAACGTGCTAATACCGTGAAGAGTGTGGTAAGGGACCGTCTGAAAAGTCCACACATTGTGCTAAAACGTGCTAATACCGTGAAGAGTTTGGTAAGGGGCCGTCTGAAAAGTCCACACACTGTGCTAAAACGGGCTAATACCGTGGAGAGTTTGGTAAGGGGCCGTCTGTAAAGTCCACACACTGTGCTAAAACGGGCTAATACCGTGGAGAGTGTGGTAAGGGACCGTCTGAAAAGTCCACACATTGTGCTAAAACGTGCTAATACTGTGAAGAGTGTGGTAAGGGACCATCTGAAAAGTCCACACATTGTGCTAAAACATGCTAATACCGTGAAGAGTGTGGTAAGGGACCGTCTGAAAAGTCCACACATTGTGCTAAAACGTGCTAATACCGTGAAGGGTTTGGTAAGGGGCCGTCTGAAAAGTCCACACACTGTGCTAAAATGTGCTAAAACTGTGGAGAGTGTGGTAAGGGGCCGTCTGAAAAGTCCACACACTGTGCTAAAACGTGCTAATACTGTGGAGAGTGTGGTAAGGGGCCGTCTGAAAAGTCCACACACTGTGCTAAAACGTGCTAATACTGTGGAGAGTGTGGTAAGGGGCCGTCTGAAAAGTCCACACATTGTGCTAAAACGTGCTAATACTGTGGAGAGTGTGGTAAGGGGCTGTCTGAAAAGTCCACACATTGTGCTAAAACGTGCTAATACTGTGGAGAGTGTGGTAAGGGGCTGTCTGAAAAGTCCACACATTGTGCTAAAACGTGCTAATACTGTGGAGAGTGCGGTAAGTGACCGTCTGAAAAGTCCACAAATGGTGCTAAAACTGTGGATTTTTTTCTATATAAATGTTCAATAAGGTCAAACAATGTATGAATACAATCATAAAGACAAGTACAGGTGAAGGAAAAAAATAAACAAATAAAATACATTAAAAAAAAAATAAAAAAAATATGTATAAACCATCCAAAATGTATACATAAATAAGATAAAGAAGACAAATCATTTAAAAAATGTAAATAAATATATTTTAACATATAAATGTTTTTATTTTTTTATTTAAGTGTCCCTTATTTTAAAACTTCAAAAGTGGCAACCCTACCTCCAGTACCCCCTAAAAGCATTCGGACACTTGAGGCACACTTAGAAATGTCCGAATAGCTTTCCTTTGATATGCTGTTATGCAAAGAAATAACTTTTTTCAGAGTGACTTAAGTGTCCAAATGCTTTTTGGGGGCACTGGTTGTGCATATTTGTTGTAAAAATTAAACCAAATTTTTGGTGTGTTTTTATATGGATTACAAGCATCACAGAGCTAAAGTATGCTGTCAGATATTCCAGTGTCTTCATCCAGGCTTTCAACTGGAATTCAAATAACACCAATGGTCCTTTAGAAGGAATTTTTAGCGAACAGCACAAGTTTGGAGAGACTGAGGGAATTTGAAGCAGATGTAGCAGGTCTGTCCTTCCTCCTTGTATGGTAAAAGTGAACTCTTTTAAATGTATGATATGTTTATTTAGGTTTCCATACATGTGTCTGTGTCTGACATGTGCTCTTTAACTCGTACAACCACATGGAAGAACCTCTGGAGGACGGCAATGTCATCAGTCATTGAACTGCTTATTCAAACTGGGGCAATGTTAGAATGGAATACTAGTGCACTAGTGTACTACATACTGCATACTGTGCACATGCTATGAATGTTTGGTTATCCTGGTTATTCTTTGCATATATACTGCAGAAATAGGTAGGCTACACAGCCTGGGTCACGTTTTTTATTTCTTATCCACAAAGTTTGGCCCTTCAATTTTGCGTATTTTTTTATTTAATTAAATTTTTTATTTTTTTATTTGGAACGCCCAATTCCCACTACTTAGTAGGTCCTCATGGTGGCGCGGTTACTCACCTCAATCTGGGTGGCGGAGGACAAGTCTCTCTGAGACCGTCAATCTGCGCATCTTATCACGTGGCTCGTTGTGCATGACACCGCGGAGACTCACAGCATGTGGAGGCTCATGCTACTCTCCGCGATCCACGCACAATTTACCACACGCCCCATTGAGAGCAAGAACAACTATTCGGGACCACGAGGAGGTTACCCCATGTGACTCTACCCTCCCTAGCAACTGGGCCAATTTGGTTGCTCAGGAGACCTGGCTGGAGTCACTCAGCACACCCTGGATTCGAACTCACGACTCCAGGGGCGGTACCCAGGCCCCCCCCAATTTTGCTTATTTCAAAGAAACCTTGTTTCAAATGTTCCCAAGGCCAGCTGGCCTTTGTGTTAACAGTGAATGAGGTCATAAAATTGGCTGTCAGGTGTTTTGTTTGTCTAAACTTCATTTATGAACATTGTCGTGTTGCTAGGTGCTATGTATGTTGCTGTGTTGGTTTGGCTCAAGGGCGTAGCCAGGAAATAACTTTTGGGTGGGCCTCAATAAAAATGGATGGGCCAAGTTTTCGCCCAAATTATTTTCCTTAATAACAGAGAAGCGGCACATTCAAAAGGTTCTTTCACACGTTCAGAAATCAGAATTTATGCATTTTTTTTTTTTTTTCTATTTTATAAATATATATTTGAAGTCAAAGAATGATCTGTAATATTCTGGCCCACCCTTGGCTACGCCACTGATTTGGATTAGGTATAATATGGAAAGCTTTAATACAGACCACACACACTCTTCTTATTAAATGTGTTTGCTGAGGAAAGTGTCACTATTATTATTGCTCATACTTAAGAGTAATGGATTTGAACCCATTCAATTTTCCCATTCATTTTTTCCATAGGCTTTTCATAAAATCCTTAATAAAAGAGTTCTAAGTCGTGATCCAAACCAGAGACTATTTAGCATAACATATTTCAAATCTGAAGTCAAATCTAACAACACTGGAATCAAAAAACAAATTTGCTTGTTTACCTCTGATTATGCAGAGACGTGCCACTTCTATTTAAACGAATGGGAGAAATTGGCCTGTCAATCATCTCAAGAATGCGTATGCGCATTAGCTATTCAAACCGGGAAAATTGCTTTTTTAGCGTAATCTGGCCGGCAGTGGACTGACTTGCTAGAAAGACTTTACTAATACAGAAAGAACTACAATCCCATGAAGCATTGCGAATGACGTTATTAAATAATAAATAATAGAAATATATAAAACGATCGATTTTAGATTGTTGATTATAAGTACAGAAACAATATATTTTAGGTTTACTGTAAAATATTCTGATATATACAAATATATATGTTTGATGGTGTGTAGGGAGACAGACTCGATTCCGTCATTGTCTACATTTACATGTACACCAAAACTCTTAAATGTACAATACATTTGTTGTTGGACTACACAGGTTGCTCTGTCTGTTTTGATTCACTAAAAAGAACCGTTTCATAAGAGTCATTTGTTTGTCGGACTACACTGGTTGCTCTGTCTGTTTTGATTCACTAAAAAGAACCGTTTCATAAGAGTCATTTGTTTGTCGGACTACACTGGTTGCTCTGTCTGTTTTGATTCACTAAAAATAATCAGTTCATAAGAGTCATTTGTTTGTCAGACTACACTGGTTGCTGTTTTGATTCACTAAAAAGAATCGGTTCATAAGAGTCATTTGTTCATAAGAGTCATTTGTTTGTCGGACTACACTGGTTGCTGTTTTGATTCACTAAAAAGAATCGGTTCATAAGAGTCATTTGTTTGTCGGACTACACTGGTTGCTGTTTTGATTCACTAAAAAGAATCAGTTCATAAGAGTCATTTGTTTGTCGGACTACACTGGTTGCTCTGTCTGTTTTGATTCACTAAAAAGAATCGGTTCATAAGAGTCATTTGTTTGTCGGACTACACGGGTTGCTCTGTCTGTTTTGATTCACTAAAAAGAATCGGTTCATAAGTCATTTGTTTGTCGGACTACACTGGTTGCTGTTTTGATTCACTAAAAAGAATCGGTTCATAAGAGTCATTTGTTTGTCGGACTACACGGGTTGCTCTGTCTGTTTTGATTCACTAAAAATAATCAGTTCATAAGAGTCATTTGTTTGTCAGACTACACGGGTTGCTGTTTTGATTCACTAAAAATAATCAGTTCATAAGAGTCATTTGTTTGTCGGACTACACTGGTTGCTGTTTTGATTCACTAAAAAGAATCAGTTCATAAGAGTCATTTGTTTGTCGGACTACACTGGTTGCTCTGTCTGTTTTGATTCACTAAAAAGAATCGGTTCATAAGAGTCATTTGTTTGTCGGACTACACTGGTTGCTGTTTTGATTCACTAAAAAGAATCGGTTCATAAGAGTCATTTGTTTGTCAGACTACACTGGTTGCTGTTTTGATTCACTAAAAAGAATCGGTTCATAAGTCATTTGTTTGTCGGACTACACTGGTTGCTGTTTTGATTCACTAAAAAGAATCAGTTCATAAGAGTCATTTGTTTGTCGGACTACACTGGTTGCTGTTTTGATTCACTAAAAAGAATCAGTTCATAAGAGTCATTTGTTTGTTGGACTACACTGGTTGCTCTGTCTGTTTTGATTCACTAAAAATAATCGGTTTATAAGTCATTTGTTTGTCGGACTACACGGGTTGCTGTTTTGATTCACTAAAAAGTTGGACTACACTGGTTGCAACTACAGTACTATGAAAACGTGCAAAATCATTGACACGTAAAAAGCGTAATTGGTCTGCAGACACATTTTTTGTTTGCTGTTTAGAGTCAAGTGCTGTCACAGAGACAGGTGAGATATCTCACGACACATTTCATTAATATCTTTCAAGGAGTAGGACATTTTTTTACATACCTTTCTATGAAAATATCACTTACAGCACTTATTTTTTTGTGATCAACATCACTCCACAATGCTGTCGATTGAGCTTAACTTATATTAAACTCTGAATATTCCTTTGAAGACAATTTTGACTATATGGTGGGCAATAAATTGTTGACAGTCGTGTAAGAATGACTCGAACCGTGCTGCATTTTTAAATGTATTTACTTTGTATTGCATGTATATGACAGCTGTGTGGCCACACATAAAATAACAGTAAAGAATACAGTTGACAAATAACACACAGAAGCACCATACAGATTTAACAGTGCATTTCTTGAAGATAAAGCAGCTTTAAACATCCAATAAAGACATTTAAACACTGACATATTCAGAAATTAAGACATACAACAATATTCAATGCTAGGAAATAAGGTAAAATGACCGTAAATACAGTACAGCCGTAATAATTACACCCTGCGGTGTAATAGTCAATCCAAATGTCACTTACTACGTTTGAAAAAAATAATTTATTTCTAGTCTACTTTGCTTTCAATGTTACAGTACTGTGATAACGCTCCGTTTTCTCCAGTGATCATATTCACCGGTCATTCAAGTATTATTATTTTTGTTTTGGTTTCCTATTTGTTCCACAGATGTAACCTTGTATTAAACAAGTGTCCAAAGTTACAACCATTATTTTTTTTCTGAAACCCTCAAATGTACTTATCTACAACACTCAGAATTAATGTTCAGAACTGTTCAAGCTACACATCTGTCTTTAACGCTTATATAAGACTGGCTTATATAGACTACTTTCGCCTAGCAAGTCCTCGTATTTGTTTGCTCAAAACAACGTTATTTTCTGTTGTGAAGGCACTGTCTTAACACAAAATTGTTTCTATAAGGCATGTCCTTTCACAGACAATATGGCACTTTTGCATACAGTTTTCTGTATGGATCAGTGGTTCTCAGAGACTGATCCAGTCTAAATTACGTTCACATTTTTAAATACGTAGTGCTAGAGCTATCAAATGTACTCCAAAATACTCTTAGGAGGGGTGAAATGTAAATAATAAAATAAAAACAATTATCATCCCTCAATTCGACCACAAGAGGGCGTGTAACAGATAATTTCCCAATTCAGTCTGAGCAGGACATAAATACCTGTATTTATCTGCCCTCCTATTTTGATATTTATTATTTAGTAAACAGGAAATCACTGGTAATCCAAGAACTTATTCAAGCCAGTATTTGTTGTGTAATGCAGTTTATCTCTTTGACACAGCAGCTCCATAGATGCCTGAACATTCAATGACACATAATGACACCTACAGCTGTTAATTTAATTGGCCGTGGGGTGTCCGATGTCCAGCCGCCTCTGGGCGGAGCCTCTTTTGCGTGCTGCTGGTGGAGTCATGAGTGATCCAAAAGCTCCAGGGGTTTCGAAGAAAGACTTGGACCCCAGAGCTGCTTGCTTTGGTGTCGAAGGAGTCTGAAAATGTGAAGGAGAGAATGTCAGAACTATATAAACACTATGTTTCAATATTCACTATTAGCGTTTTGTTTTTTAATCACCGGAACCAAACGATTTGAATTACTTTCGCTTCTGTTAACGGTCCTCCAACGTGCAATCTTCCACCAATACACAGACTGAGTTTCCTGCACTACCATTCAGCAACATGAAACATTCAGCACAACCACTGTAGTCCGATTCCCAAACAAATGACTCACATGAGTCGGATCTTTTGAATCCACAGTGCCAAAAATGCAGCGTGACCAGAGAAGAATGATTCCTAAACAAATGACTCGTTTCTTCTGAATCTAAAGTGAGACCAGTGTAGTCCGATTCCAAAACAAATGACTCGTATGAATCAGTTCTTCTGAATCTACAGTGCAAATAATTGTGTGACCAGAGGAGAACGATTCTTAAACAAATGACTCGTATGAGTCGGTTCTTTTGAATCTAAAGTGAGACCAGTGTAGTCCGATTCCCAAACTAATGACTCATATGAATCAGTTATTTTGAATCTACAGCGCCAAAAATACAGTGACCAGAGAAGAACGATTCTTAAACAAATGACTCATTTGAGTCAGTTCATTTGAATCAACAGTGTGACCAGTGTAGCCCGATTACCAAGCTAATGACTCGTATGAGCCGGTTCTTTTGAATCTACAGTGTAGTTCGATTTCCAAACGAATGACTCATATGAGTCGATTCAATTTAAATCTAAATTGCGACCAGAATAGTCCAATGACTCTTATGAGCCATTTCTTTTGAATCTACAGCGCAGTAAATACAGCACGACCAGAGAAGAATGATTCCTAAACAAATGACTCGTATGAGTTGGTTCTTTTGAATCTACAGTGCCAAAAATACAGCGTGACCAGAGAAGAACGATTCCTAAACAAATGACTCGTATGAGTTGGTTCTTCTGAATCTAAAGTGAGACCAGTGTAGTCTGATTCCCAAACTAATGACTCATATGAATCAGTTATTTTGAATCTACAGCGCCAAAAATACAGTGACCAGAGAAGAATGATTCCTAAACAAATGACTCATTTGAGTCAGTTCATTTGAATCAACAGTGCAACCAGTGTAGCCCGATTACCAAGCTAATGACTCGTATGAGCCGATTCTTTTGAATTTACAGTGTAGTTCAATTTCCAAATGAAAGACTCGTATGAGTCGATTCAATTTAAATCTAAATTGCGACCAGAATAGTCCAATGACTCTTATGAGCCATTTCTTTTGAATCTACAGCGCAGTAAATACAGCACGACCAGAGAAGAATGATTCCTAAACAAATGACTCGTATAAGTTGGTTCTTTTGAATCTACAGTGCCAAAAATACAGCGTGACCAGAGAAGAACGATTCCTAAACAAATGACTCGTATGAGTTGGTTCTTTTGAATCTAAAGTGAGACCAGTGTAGTCTGATTCCCAAACTAATGACTCATATGAATCAGTTATTTTGAATCTACAGCGCCAAAAATACAGTGACCAGAGAAGAATGATTCCTAAACAAATGACTCATTTGAGTCAGTTCATTTGAATCAACAGTGCAACCAGTGTAGCCCGATTACCAAGCTAATGACTCGTATGAGCCGATTCTTTTGAATTTACAGTGTAGTTCAATTTCCAAATGAAAGACTCGTATGAGTCGATTCAATTTAAATCTAAATTGCGACCAGAATAGTCCAATGACTCTTATGAGCCATTTCTTTTGAATCTACAGCACGACCAGAGAAGAACGATTCCAAAACAAATGACTCGTATGAGTCGGTTCTTTTGAATCTACAGCATGACCAGAGAAGAACAGTTCCAAAACAAATTAATCATACGAGTCGGTTATTTTGAATCAACAACAAACTTGACCTGATAGTCTGATTCCCAAACGAATGACCTGTATGAGATGGTTCTTTTGAATCTACAGCACTAAACATCCAGCACAATCAGTGTAATTCGATTCCCAAACGAAATATTCTTACAAGCCGGTTCTTTTCAATTCCCAAACAAATGACTCTCATGAACCGGTTCTTTTGAATCTACAGTGTGAAACATCCAGTGTGACCAGTGTAGTCTGATTCCCAAACAAATGACTCTTATGAGATTCTTTTGAATCCCCTCGCGACACACAGACAGCACTACCTCCCGAACGAATGACTCTTTTCAGCCGATTCTTTTACGTAAATGAAAAACTGAGTTTTGTTGTAAGAAGTGGTGTTTTTTTATTTTTATAAAAATTAATGAATAAATAGAATATTATAATTAAAAAGTCTGTACAAGACTTATATTTTTGGCAGAATAACAGCCATCATTCACTTGTATTATATGGAAAAAAGAAGCAATGAATGTGAATGGTGACTGAGGCTGTCATTCTGCCAAACATCTTTTGTGTTCCATGGAAGAAAGAAAGTCATCCAGGTTTAAAACAACGTGAGGGTGAATAATGACATAATTTTCATTTGTGGGTGTACTATCCCTTTAATGGACGCACTTATCTGCTTAGCACACTGACCTGTGTGTGTGTTAGCTTTGAGCTCTCTTGTGTTCGTGGGGCTTGTGGTGAGAATGTGGGCACTGGTGCTCTGTGATGCTCTGGGCTGTTCATTGCATCTGTACTGCCAGTCACACCGAACGCCCCTCCTGCCATCACAAACCGGGCTGGTGACAGCACGGTGGGCAGACTGAAACTCAAACCACTGCTGGCACCCCCCTCAGCGTTGGACGTGGACACTGCGCCTGCTATGAGTGGGGATGGTACCAAAAAGTACGGCACAGCTACGGTTGGCATGCCGTCCTGAGTGTGCCCTGCTGGCATGAGGAAGTTCAAACCATTCAGTCCTGAAGAAAAGAGCAAAATTTACCATTAGAATGAGGGTGCTGTATAAAAGATGCGGTTTCGTCAGATATCACCTTGCAAGTTATTGAATGCATCTTTAGAGCGTGCACCACCAATGTGCCTCGAGCCGCTTTTCACACGTTCTGCTGTGATGAGCTCACTGCACTGCACGCAACAACAAACCCAGCGTGAGAGAGTCGTGAATAAATGACTCTTTTGAAGCGGATCTTTTTCATGAATCACCCGAAAAGAACTGAGGTTGTGAACTCAGGAGCTCAATTTAGCAGTCTGACTCAGATTCACTTGCTCAGCGAATCATCCATCAGTGTGTTCACAACTGAGAGCGCAGACATACGTGTATTTTGGGCTTTTAAATAAAAATGTATCCCCTTTTCTCCCAATTTGGAATGCCCAATTCCCACTACTTAGTAGGTCCTCGTGGTGGCGCAGTTACCCACCTCAATCCAGGTGGCGGAGAACAAGTCTCAGTTGCCTCTGTTTCTGAGTCCGTCAATCCGCGCATCTTATGTGGCTCGCTGTGCATGACACCGCGGAGACTCACAGCATGTGGAGGCTCAAGCTACTCTCCATGATCCACGCACAACTTACCACACGCCCTATTGAGAGCGAGAACCACTAATCGCGACCACGAGGAGGTTACCCCATGTGCTACCCTCCCTAGCAACTGGGACAATTTGGTTGCTTAGGAGACCTGGCTGGAGTCACTCAGCACACCCTGGATTCGAACTCATGACTCCAGGGTTGGCGTCAATACTCGCTGAGATACCCAGGACCCTATTTTGGGCTTCTTAATAATTAAGAAGCTTATATATATATATATATATATGAGATCCAGCTTTTGACACTTAAGATAATTGATACTCAACTATTACACATTACACAAGGTGCAAACATTCATTGATGCTCAAGAAGGCAACACACTATGTGCATACTATGCTTTATGTAAATATCTGCTTATGTATATTCTGAAGGGCAGTCCTAAATACAATTATATGATTTGGCGACTAAAAACAGCCATTTGGCTCCTTAATGTTTCAGTTAAGGAGCTAATGGCTCCTAAGATTATTACTTTATTTTAATTCTTCTTACATTGAACATTTTAAATCTAAATGGCAATAATGGCTGTTTGGTTAGAATGGTGGTTCCTTTCATTTAAAACAATTACCCTTTAAACCATTTCAGAGCAACAATATTTTCTAGCTACAGTATATCGCCCAGCAGTAATCTAGACCGGCAGTATTTCTTTATGTACCTGCTGTGTTTGGAACATAGAGGTAATGAGAAGACAGAATGGGGTCTTTAGGACTGTGTGTCCCTGTGTCGCCCTCATTTAGTGGCCCAAACGAGGTCTCGTCCCACGGAGAACCTCCCTGGGAGCCAAATGGAGATCTTTGCGCACTGGAGGTCATACTCTCACCCTGCGAGACACACAGACAAAATATAATACTACAAACTGTTTTAAAATACTACAATTATCATTATTATTAAAATGTACAATTTAAGTATACATCATTGTAGAACTGGGCCTTTAAACATACGGTTTCACTTTCTATGGACGCGGCACGTTTGTGTCTTTTCGCTGGCTGATCTTCCTCCTCCTCTTCTGTTTCTCGCTTCAGATCTGAGATGGGTGATCGCTGACCTTGTGTGATGCCCTCGGGTACGTGCCCGCTGTACACCATGAACAGGGGTGCTTGTGGAAGGCCGGGCAGGTACGCTAACGGGTGCTGGGTGAACTGGGCGGGCATGGGCAGGGATGCATACGGGACATCAGCTTGAAGGGGCACAGGACTTCCACTGGACTGAACACTGCAAGAGCACAACATACAACAACATTTAGTACATAAAAGGGTACATTTTGAACGCTATGAGACATAAAATGTCTAACTTGATTGACTCACCTGTCTCCAAACGGCACAGTCTTCCTGGAATAATCAACCGGCTCGTCTGATTATACAAACACAAACCATTTTGTTAAATTTCATACATTGCATGTAATCGATGCAGATGCATTATGCTACATGCTGTTAATTTTGATTCTTACTTTTGGGATCTCTGTGAGGTGTGCTAGGGGCGGAGTTTATCTGTCTTTGATTGACAGAAGGGGAGGAAAGGACCTGAAATGAGTCGTGACGTGCCATCTTCTCTCGCCGTTCTCCTGTGCCCATGACAGAGGAGCTCTTCTTAAAATCTGACACTCTCAAACTGTCTGAGTCTTGTAAAATAAACATAAAATACAACAAGCTTAATCAACGTGAAATTCATAATTGACATTGTGTATGTTCTTAATAAATATTCCTGGTCTTATTAGTGCCTTTCTCCACCACTGAAATCACTTTTTTTTTCTGCTGAATGTAAACAAGGATGCGTGGGTGGGGGGAAAAAAATCATATTAACCAATAACATCACAGCCTATCAGCCACAATCCAATCAAATTCTGGCGGATGAAGTAAAGCCCCGCCCCACATTATTTCTCTTTGAATATTCCGTTTCACTCACTAAAGCCATTTCATGTTGACTCTAAAGTATATAAAACAGGAAGTGTCAGTCGTACCGCTGCTGCTGTGGAAATCGGTGGGTCCGATCCATTTGAAGGCGGGTTTGCGGCTTTTCTCCTCTCTCACGTGAAGTTTCTTTATCAGATTCAGGCTGGTGAGGACGTTAGCGATATCATACAAGCGGCGTACCTTGGCTAAGCAATGAAGAAACCATTAATGCTATCAAATATGCTCCTTCATATAGGAGTGCTAACAATGTTTATTGTCTTACTTTTATATTTGCTGTGGCTGGACTCATCCTGACCCTCCTCGATCAGAATCTTAGCAGCCGTATCCAGCGTAACAGTATGTGTTTTGGACACCAGGAACAGCATGACAAACTTCTGGCTCATGATGCGGAGAGATTTATCTTTCCTTCGGCTGGACGCTGCTGTACGAGAGAGAGAAACAAACCATCATCTATGTATTGATGCTTTAAGGAAACTAGAAAACAATACATTTTGATGTCTAAAGAGCCATATAGTCAACTCAACCCTAAACAGTCTTAAAGTGTTCTTGATAAGGAGCTCCACTGTACAATGTTTATTACAATAACCACATTGGACGAGGAACGCAGGGCATAAAAAGCTGTATTTTTAATTTGTTTTCCCTTTATCACCCAATTTGGAATGCCCAATTCCCAATGCGCTTTTAAGTCCTCGTGGTGGCGTAGTGACTCGCCTCAATCTGAGTGGTGGAGGACAAATCCCAGTTGCCTCCGCGTCTGAGACCGTCAACCCGTGCATCTTATCACGTGGCTTGTTGGGCGCGTCGCCGCGGAGACATAGCGTGTGTGGAGGCTTCACGCCATCCACGCTCAACTCACCACGTGTCCCACCGAGAACGAACCACATTATAGCGACCACGAGGAGGTTACCCCATGTGACTCTACCCTCCCTAGCAACTGGGCCAATTTTGTTGCTTAGGAGACCTGGCTGGAGTCACTCAGCACACCCTGGGATTCAAACTAGCGAACTCCAGGGGTGGTAGCCAGCATTTTTACCACTGAGCTACCCAGACCCCCAAAGCAGTAATTTCTTAATCAAATCATCAAACTCAAACTCATGGAATATGCAAATAAAACATCTATATTTTCATGTAAACATGTACCAGAGCAATATCCATGAAATCAAACAAATGATTTAAACTAAACGATAATTCACTCAGGTATAGTCCACAATAAACTACAGCGAACAGACACATTTTCTCCATATATGGAATGCATACATTTTTGCCCAATTAACTGAATTAATTGAATTTAACCGGATTTTATTTAATTATTTGTATGTTATATTTTGGCCGAAAAATCTACACTTTATTGTTTTTTTATTTGATTACAAAAAGTAAATTTAATCATTTAATTTAATACCTGATCAATTGAATTATTGAAGCTAATTTGATCTAATTTAATTAAATTATTTGCATGTTATATTATGGCCTAAAAATGTAGTTTATTCATTTTTTTTATTTTTTAAGTGAATTTAATTATTTAATTTAATACCTGATTAAATGTAATTATTTAAGCTGATTTTATCTGATTTAACTGAATTATTTGCATGTCATATAATGAAAAAAAAACCGTAGTTTATTGGTTTTTTTGGTGTGAATTTAATTATTTAATTTAACACCTGATTAATTTAATTATTTAAACTGATTTAATTGAGTTAATTGCATGATATATTATGGCTGAAAAATCTACACTTTATTGTTTTTCAAAGTGAATTTTATTTAATATCTGATTAATTAAATGACGTAAGCTGATTTTATCTGATTTAATTAAAATATTTGTGTTATATTATGGCCAAAAAATTGTATTGTTTATTTAAAATAATAATAATAATAATAATACACGATTAATTTAATAATTGAAGCTGACTTTATCTGATTTAAATGAATTATTTGCATGTTATATTATGGCCAAAAAAATCTATACTGTATTGTTTATTAAAAAAAGTACTTTGAATTGCCACTGTGAATTAAATATGCTCTTTAAATAGTAATACACTTGCCTGTACACTTGTTCACCCTTTATTTTCTTACAATTTAGATATTTACATGCTTCAAGAGAAACCCATCAGGCATCAAAACATTAAAATACACAGTATAAAATATGGGTATCTGTTGTTTGGTACTTTTTACTTTAATACTATCTGGCATAGAAAACAGTCAGCTCCTTAAATAATATCTAATATCCACCTTATTCCATATTGCAGATAAAAAACTGCCAATATGAATAAGTGATGAGAAATAACTAATGAGTCAGTGTCATGATTTAATCATGTCACACCTACAAAAAAACTCAATAGACGATAAACATGTCTGAACTTGTTCTCTGCATACTCTAAACTGAATAATGAGCTTCACTCCTCTCAAACAAAGAGTCTGTGTGCTGTGATGGGATTAACCTGTGATTAACACACCTGACAACCAGTGTTGTGCTGCTCACACGCTGTTAATGAGTCACCTATCAATGTTGCACATGGCTTCACCAGGAGAGATGCTAATACTGCCATTAACAGGGCAACCGTCACTATGGTTTTAACATAAAGAGTGCTACATAAATGTTTTAAAGCTCTGTGTAATAAGGCAAATCATGCCAATCTGAATACATGCAATATACGCAGAATAAAACCCTTAATTTGGATGATTCTTCTTTAGGTACCTTGTGTGTTCTGTGCGTGGTGGGTGGCATGCAGACTGGTTTCGTCTCTCGGGTCCATCTGCAGATGGTAGCCCTGTTCTCGGCCCTTCTGCTGGAGTTCCTGCAGGGTTTTAGGCAGCAGCGATCGTCCGTGCCACAAGTACAGGTTCTTCGCCATTCTGCTCACCAGCATCAGGGACTCCAGCACGTTCACGATGTCGTAGATACGCCGCCTTTCCACACCTGCGTCACACCACAGAGTTTATACCCCTTGAATGTGAATTCTATGGCTAATTATATAGGAAATATGCATTCTGGTCTTTTACCTAAACATGTGGCCACCTCATCCAGAGAGATTTTGATGCTTTTTGAGGCTTTGGGGTAATCGGGGTACAAGGCCAGAAATTTCTGACACAGAAGCCCCAAACTCTTCTGCTTGCGACTGGGTCTTCTCTCGGGATCATCTCCACCATCGTCTAATGTTTCAAACTGAAACAACAAAATGTTTTTTACAGTCTCAATGGTAAAGGGATGGATGCATTAACTGTTGAGGGACATTAAACGGATTTAAACATATTCTCCTCATACCTGACAGGAGTCATCGAGTTCTTCTTCCTCTTCCTCATTCTCTACAACATTCTCCTCGTTTTCTATGGGTCTGAAGAGGGTCTTTTTCATTTCTCTGTCGCGGATGTCTGGGCTGGCGGCGCTGATCAGCATCTTCAGGTTTGCTGTGGGGGTCCAGGGGTCTGTATGGGCCCTCTCAGGATGTTTGATGGGGGTGATATGAGTGATATCTGGACTTGAGACTCTCCTGTGTCCATTAATGGCTGTTGTCACAGAATCGGACTTCAGAGGGGTCATTTTTCTCCTGTCCACACAGATGTTCTCCTGTTAAATAAGGGTAAAAAAAGTACAAAATCTGCATATGTACCAGTACATAAATTATTGTAGATAACATGCTGTAAATAAAATTAGATCATCTTACTTTCTGGTCATTTATATTGTCAGTTTCATTTGGGCCTGTCTTAATCTTCCTCACACTAACCAGATCCTTCAGAGATAAACACTTCATCTCCATCTACAAAACAAACAATAAATCATAATGAGCATACTTACAGTGAACTTTCGGACTTGTCACAATATATATAGTTGTTTTGCTAGTATTATTATTTTAGCTAATACATTACTGTTCATTTAGTGTATGAATAAATAATAAAGTTTCTAATAAATTTATAACAACTAATAAATGATCATTAGTTAATGTACATTCAAATAGTTACAGGCAAAATATGACACTTTGACTCATATAATTAATTTCTGAATGTAAATGATCTGTAAAGCACTATGTTTGTCAAATGATTAATTTAAAAGTTATTATAAAGTTTTATATATATATATATATATATATATATATAGATATTAGTTTTACTACACTACTAGACAATTACATATTATATGAGATATTATACTACTACATAATTAATGAGATTGTTACTACTTATGAATATTAATACAACTTTTTGGTTCTGATTTGATGATGGTGGATAGATTTTGGCGCAAAGTTTTTGAGCAGTTGCCTGATAACGAAACCAGTCGGATCACTATGATCACTTATTTAACATTCACATTCAGATATATACTATTGGAATAATCCTTTATGAATATATATTATGTTGTTCGGGACCTCGAGGATCAGTAGGATGGGTTGTAGCTACTAAATAACCTACATAAACCCTGTTAATTTTTTTCTGATTATTTGATCACGAGTAAAAAAGGCTTGCCATGCTGAAATAATTAAAATAACCCTCGAGTTTAAAGAAATTAATTTAAATTACGTCATTATGTGAGTCAGATAGACATATATATCTCTCTGTTCTTACCTTACTCTAATCTTGGAGGAAAATACACGAAAAAATGTAAACAAATCCAGTGCAAGGTGATCCTCTTTAAATGAGCATAATTTTCCCTCTAAATTAGAAGATCTGTCCGAATAATCTTCTTATTTCAGCTGGTACGTGCTGAAATAGCCGCTTTGCTGCTTGAACTCATACGAATCACGCGCTAAAGCTTGTTTTCTGGCGCTTTGAAGAAGTTCCCACTCGCTCAGCCAATCACAACGGCGCTATGCAAATATGTCGACGCTGGTTGGCTGAGCGAGGACAGAATTCCTCAGTGCGATCCCTGTAGCCAATCAGAGGAGCGCTGTGACTACGTCTCTGGGGAGTTATTGGCGGGGCTGTGGGCGCGCTTGAGGCGCGCTCTTGATATGTGGTTTATTCCAGGCGCGCATTAAGTATTGAAGACGCTGCTGAAACTCAGCGGGGACTTAATTAATAAGAAAAAAATCATTAATTGACGCCGAATGCCAGCTTTACATGGCAAGCTCAGGCAAGAAAAAAGATGAGAAATACACCCCAGGTGGGGTTTTGGCGCGACTGAGGGTGTTCTCGCGGGAAGGAGTGTAATATGAGAGGATTTATGGAGTTATACTTGTGCCACAATTCTGCGAGCACGCAGAGTGGTTAGGAGGAGAAAGCAAAATGTAAGAATTCTGAGCAAATTCACATTCAAATAAACTTTATTCAAGCACAAAATAGATTTTTGTTTGCTCAAAATGAATTTATCTTTGCAAGGAGATTTGAGCTTTACAAAACAGTTCAAGCATGTGCAAGATGAATGATGAAAATGTTTTGTGCGCTCAAAACATCTTGTACGTGCAGAATTTTTTTTTGCACTCAAAATATCATCTTGCGCGTGCAAAATAGCTTTCTGTACGCACAATTTCATTTTGTGTGCGCAGAACATTTGTTTGTGCACTCAAAATATTTTTTTTGCGTGCGGAAAATTTTTTGTGCGCTCAAAATATCATCTTGCGCATGCAAAATAACTTTTTGTGCGCTAAAAATTTCATCTTGCATGTGCAGAACATTTTTGTGCGCTCAAAATATAATTTTGCGCATGCAGAATTGTGGCACATATATAACTCCATAAGGGTCTGCCCTCAGGATATACCCCACACCCACAAATTACCCCCAGATAAGGGTACTTTCAACCTCATAGTCCTAGTTATAAAATAATATCTAGTTATTTTAATATCTATTACAATCTAACTAGCCATCACTATGTAAAACTAACGTTAAAGACGAATCACCTGTTAAAATATTTAACGGTCAAAATTATAATAGGAACACAGGTTAAGTGGGACACAAAGGAATATAAGCTCAGTCGACAGCATTTGTGGCATAATATTGATTACCACAAAAATACATTTTCAATTTACCCTCCTTTTCTTTAATAAAAGCAAAAATCGAGGTTACAGTGAGGCACATACAATGGAAGTCAATGGGGCCAATCTGTAAACGTTAAAATATTCGCTATTTCAAACATATAGCCACAAGACGTAAACAATATGCATGTTAACATGATTTTAGTGTGATAAAATCACTTACTAACCTTTTCTGTGTAAAGTTATCCAACTTTACAACTTCGTTGCCATAACGATGTAATATAAACAGACCCTAAAACCCTAAAATGATGATTTAAACAAATTTACAGCTCAAATAATACGCAAGTTTTAACAGAATAATTAATGTAAGTGCTTTTATAAAATTATAAGCTTCGTATTTCTGCCTTTAAACCCTCCAAAAATTGGCCCCATTCACTTCCATTGTAAGTGCCTCACTGTAACATCAATTTTTGCTTTTTAATATAGCATGCATCTCTATTTTTAGTTATTTTGCATTTCAGTGCAGTGCCTCTAAATGTCTTAATCATTTGTAATGTCTTCAGGGTTTAGATTTTTATAGGAGGGATCATTAAATAAATGATTTTTAGTTATTACAGATAATTTCAAGCCACTTATATTTGTTTGTTTGTCATGTTCAAGGCCTTGACCTTCTGACCTGCCTTCAGGACAGCTAAAGGGTTGAAACCAGATTTATGGTAAGACACTTAATTTATCTTAACTTTATCTTGTTTTCTAAACCAAGTGGCATTTAATTTTAAGAAAGATAGTACAAGCACACTTTTCAAGCTAAACTAAAGAATTTTGTTAGGTTTTAAATGATAAAACAACAGATAAACTGTTCAAACTTCAGAAACATTTGATCGCAGATGCCAGTTGGTTTTATTTTGTTATCTAATGCAATTAGACATTCATCAATCCCAACACCAGGATTTTACGGCACATTTTCTTGATTATTGCAGCCCAAATTTTGATGCTATTTGCATTGTTTTTTTGCTGTGAAAATTCACAAATATTCACAGTATACTTCTGTAATACAGTTGAAGTCATTAGTTTACATACACTTAGGTTGAAGTCATTAAAACTCATTTTTTAACCACTCCACAGATTTCATATTCGCAAACTATAGTTTTGGCAAGTCATTTAGGACATATACTTTGTGCATGACACGAGTAAGTTTTCCAACAATTGTTTACAGACAGACTGTTTCACTTTTAATTAGAGCCTGACCGATACCGATTTTAGAGAGGGAAAATTCACAGATTACCGATATGGTGACCGATATAGCAAATTTTTGAGCTGGAATGAAAACAGACCTTTTCTATGTTGATTGTGCACCGATATGACTATGCAAAGGTACTCGGAAGGCTGCTTTCTTAAACAAATATTTTTATCAAAGAATATTTGATATTATTATTATACATTGTCAACAAATTCTAGAAATGAACACTGAGAAAATAAGCAGCGGTGTTACACCGTATTCTGCTATACAAGTTCAGGGGAAACTTTCAACGGTTGAAAATCAGACTTTTAAATATTACATTTTATAAATGCAACGACAGGAATTGTTCGGTTGAAGGGGGTACCAAACTGTGAATCCTGAACAAAACAGTTTGGTGAATACATGTTTACACATTAGCTTCCACTCAGCTGACAACAATGAAAGTAGCTGCGTGATTAGCTAGTTATCTATAAGCTCGTTGTCATGGAGAGTAAAAGATGGACGTTGTTTATTTACTTTCCAGCATTGCGTCTCACCAAATATGTAACAACATAGTGTGAAATCAACACTCACCACACACAATCCACCACAGCACCGTTGTCTGTTGAGCTGCAAATAGATGCTCTGTTGTTTACCTTTCAATCTGCTACATTACTGACTGCACCGACAACCTATAGCTGGCTAACAGCAAACAGACGTGATAAACATGAGTGACATGGTTGTCAGGGACAGGGTTAAAGTTATATTAGTTATATAAAATGATGGGGTAATTTTTTTTATTAACTTTCCAGTATGTATTTCACAAACTAGTTAGCAACTTACCGAGAAACTCCGCCCTGTCTGCAGAACCGCCTTCTTCTTCTTTGGTGTTTAATGGCGATTGGCCAACCAGCTTATAGGTGCATTACCGCCACCCACTGGACTGGAGTGTGATTACTGCCACCGACTGGACTGGAGTGTGGTACAGGATTATGCAGGAGGAAAAAAAAAACAAAAAAACAACTATATTCTTTTAACTAATTCAGTTTCTTTTATAAACTTATAATTATGTCATCTATATATCTTGCCAGCTGTTTTCCCTAAGAGACCTGATAAAGAAAAGTCATGATGTTTTGCCTTCCTTAGTGACTGAAGAACGTGATATCTCTCAGTATTGTATTTCCTACAGTGAAATAGTACATGATCGACTGTTTCTGGTTGGCTACGGTATGTGCATTCCCCAGTTGGGTGCCTAACCCTAACCCTATTTTATACAATGTATTATTAAGTCCAGTATGACCTATTCTCAGACGAGTGATGATATTTCCTTCCCTTAGATTCCTGCCCTCCATCCATCCAGCACTAACATGTTTTTGTATATTATATAAATGTCTTCCGGTTTCATTGTCATCCCAGTAGTTCTGCCATACTGATTGTGCATTTGTCCTAATGTGTACCTTAGCTTCAGCTTTGCTTAATGGGACTTGTAGATCTACTTGTTTAATTCTGAGAGATTGTTTGGGCAGAATATCCACCTGCTCATTTCCCTCCACACCAACATAAGCAGGAACCCAGAGTAAGCATGTATATACAGGTGCATCTCAATAAATTAGAATGTCATGGAAAAGTTCATTTATTTCAGTAATTCAACTCAAATTGTGAAACTCGTGTTTTAAATAAATTCAATGCACACAGACTGAAGTAGTTTAAGTCTTTGGTTCTTTTAATTGTGATGATTTTGGCTCATATTTAACAAAAACCCACCAATTCACTATCTCAAAAAATTAGAATACATCATAAGACCAATAAAAAAAAACATTTTTAGTGAATTGTTGGCCTTCTGGAAAGTATGTTCATTTACTGTATATGTACTCAATACTTGGTAGGGGCTCCTTTTGCTTTAATTACTGCCTCAATTCGGCGTGGCATGGAGGTGATCAGTTTGTGGCACTGCTGAGGTGGTATGGAAGCCCAGGTTTCTTTGACAGTGGCCTTCAGCTCATCTGCACTTTTTGGTCTCTTGTTTCTCATTTTCCTCTTGACAATACCTCATAGATTCTCTATGGGGTTCAGGTCTGGTGAGTTTGCTGGCCAGTCAAGCACACCAACACCATGGTCATTTAACCAACTTTTGGTGCTTCTGGCAGTGTGGGCAGGTGCCAAATCCTGCTGGAAAATGAAATCAGCATCTTTAAAAAGCTGGTCAGCAGAAGGAAGCATGAAGCGCTCCAAAATGTCTTGGTAAACGGGTGCAGTGACTTTGGTTTTCAAAAAACACAATGGACCAACACCAGCAGATGACGTTGCACCCCAAATCATCACAGACTGTGGAAACTTAACACTGGACTTCAAGCAACTTGGGCTATGAGCTTCTCCACCCTTCCTCCAGACTCTAGGACCTTGGTTTCCAAATGAAATACAAAACTTGCTCTCATCTGAAAAGAGGACTTTGGACCACTGGGCAACAGTCCAGTTCTTCTTCTCCTTAGTCCAGGTAAGACGGCTCTGACGTTGTCTGTGGTTCAGGAGTGGCTTAACAAGAGGAATACGACAACTGTAGCCAAATTCCTTGACATGTCTATGTGTGGTGACTCTTGATGCCTTGACCCCAGCCTCAGTCCATTCCTTGTGATGTTCACCCAAATTCTTGAATCGATTTTGCTTGACAATCCTCATAAGGCTGCGGTTCTCTCGGTTGGTTGTGCATCTTTTTCTTCCACACTTTTTCCTTCCACTCAACTTTCTGTTAACATGCTTGGATACAGCACTCTGTGAACAGCCAGCTTCTTTGGCAATGAATGTTTGTGGCTTACCCTCCTTGTGAAGGGTGTCAATGATTGTCTTCTGGACAACTGTCAGATCAGCAGTCTTCCCCATGATTGTGTAGCCTAGTGAACCAAACTGAGAGACCATTTTGAAGGCTCAGGAAAACTTTGCAGGTGTTTTGAGTAGATTAGCTGATTGGCATGTCACCATATTCTAATTTTTTGAGATAGTGAATTGGTGGGTTTTTGTTAAATGTGAGCCAAAATCATCACAATTAAAAGAACCAAAGACTTAAACTACTTCAGTCTGTGTGCATTGAATTTATTTAATACACGAGTTTCACAATTTGAGTTGAATTACTGAAATAAATGAACTTTTCCACGACATTCTAATTTATTGAGATGCACCTGTATATCCCCTTAACTTTTATATTATACGTCATAAAGAATATTTAATTGATAATATCCGTCCTAAATGATGACCTGCCAGATCATATGCTTGTAAGTGCTGAGTAGCTATCAGATGCAAAGACGGTGTTATTTATTTCCTTCTCCTGTATCCACTGCAGGGCCAATAATATTGCCAATAGCTCTGTGGCATATACTGACAAATGGACAGTTACCCTTTTCTTAATATAAGACACGCTCATTGGGATGTATACTGCTGCACCTGCACACCCTGTGTCAGGATCTTTGGAGCCATCTGTGAATAAAAACACTGATTCTGAAAAATGCTTATCAAAATTATTCTGGACTATATACCATACTGGAAGTTGTTTAGATTTGTCCTTCAATTCCTGCTGTATGTTGAGATCAAGAATTAGCAAGGAAGCAATTGAGACTGTGTGGCTGTACTATAATTGGTGTAACCCTAGGTTTCCTAACTTTGCATCACCTATCCACCCAAAACGTGTAAAATGTGTCTCATTATGTTCCCAGCAGTCTTTTAAAACACTTTTAACAGGATGTGTATCATATTGTCACTGGAGGTTAACCCAGTATGCCAGCATTAACTTCACTCTTCTGATCCTTAAAGCATTTCTCCCATTTCCACCTGATACTGGAGATGTTTTGAATGATCCACTACAGATTCTCAGGGCCTGAGCTTGTAACACATCTAATTACTTGAGGTTTGACTCTGCTGCTGACATGTAAGCTACATGTAGCGAAGGGCTACTTAAGAAGCTGTAAGGGCTAGTTTCGGATAGCAGTGGACCAGTTGTGTCAGTCAGAACACTGCAGAGGGAAGTATCAACATATTGTCACAAGTATGGAAGTATCAACATCAGAGGGAGAAGTCAGCCTTTACATGCACATTAGTCAGTATCTGCTTAACAAGTGGTAGTGGAATGAGCTTGAGGACTGCAGTGGACTTTAGAGGATTCAAGTATTAGAATCAACGTGGCCCCCTTTGCGGCATCCAGAGGGAATGGGATTCCTTAGATTAGTATGAGCCTTTGGGATGGTTGTAGATGAGCAGGCTAGGACTGGTGGGAATGATGAGATGCGGGAGCATTTAGAGGAGAAACATGGAGTAAAGGCCTTCATTAGATGAGCCTTGTCTTAACCAGCGGGGTTTGACGCATAAGTGGGCTGGGTTGTATATCAGCTTGCGTAGGTTTGGATTGTATGAGTGTGTTTGAGTTTGGTTTCTTCATATAAGACACACATGAGCACAAGTTACGTCCAAACTGAGGCTGATAATAACTTTAATGCATGTCTCCGGTGCCCGTGCATGCAACGAACTGATCTCTTGCAGCGGCTGATGCAGTATTTTATTCTCTTGCTAGTGAACGGTGCTGCTTCTGAACTCATGCGCTACGTGCTTTCATAATAACAGTCCCGGCCATGGTTAGCATGACAGTGCTCTTACATTCTCTTACTCCTCTTTAAGTGACCTTTTGCACACTACACATCCATAATCAAAGACAGATCTCATGAGTGCCCAGTACATATTTTGCAGAGATGCTCTACTTGCTCACCATTCCTGTCCTGACAAACAACGAAGTATGTTGATGACCTTTTTACATTTATTCTCAACTTTATCCAGATGAATTTTCCATGTGAGCTTTTCATCAAACCAGGGGGGGCGTGTGCCCTTCCGGCCCCGTTTGCCGGCAGGTCATCCCCACCTTTCTGGATCTGGGAGGGGACAAGGGGAGGGAAACACCACAACAATAACAATAAATACTAATATTTAAAAAGAGAGGGAAAGGCCAACACGGAACAACAGCGGGAGAGAGGAGAGAGAGAGAGAGAGAGAATTTTTTTTTTTACTGTTCTCTGATAAGCCGTAGATTGGTCCTTAACTCCTCCACCCTCTAGTGGACGACAGTCGTGCCTCCTCGGGCGGATCGGAGGCAGTCCTCCTGCCCCTGGCAGACGGAACGCCCCGTCGCGTATTCGGTGGATGGTATGGGTCTCCCCCGCCCCTGGCAGAGGTTCTCCCACTCCAGGCGGTTGGCTAGGAGCCCCTCCTCCCCTCGCGTTCGCTTTCAGGCGGCCGGGTTCCTCCGTCCCCAGGCGGATGGCCGCGGCTGCTCCGATTTCGGTGGACGGTAGTGGCGAGGACTCTGCTACGGCGCATCCCTCCTCCCTCTCGGGTCTCGGCACCAGTGTAACAAAGTTCAAGGGAAAGGAGGAGGCGAGAACCGGCTTAACAATATAAATAATATTTATTGGTTAACTTAAACAAAAAGACACAAACACATACAGGGCAGCTGCCTGTAGTTCTCTGTCTCTCGAACGGCCGCCTCCGGTTGCCTTTATCCCTCTCGGGCTTGATCAGCCTGATTAGGGGCCGGGTGTGCAGCATCACGGCCTGGCCCCGCCCTCCGCCCTGCCACACACATTAAAGAAGACAGCCATCACTACTTCTTTGTTAGTCTGTGCTTTCCTGATAACTGATTCTAAGCACAATACAGAGTCCATTGTATTCCGACCCTTACAGAACCCACTTTGATAGGGAGACAAAAGAGCTTTACATTCTAGGAAATATATTAATCTCTCTGTGACCATTCGTTCCATGATTTTACATAAATGGGAGGTTAATGCAATAGGTCTGTAGCTAGAAGGGTCTGATGGGTCTTTCCCTGGTTTAAGAATGGGTACTTTTATTGCTTGTTTCCACACTGAAGGAAGTTGTCCAGTATCCCAAACTCAGTTAAACAGTCTTAACGCTATGTCCAGTGTGTTATCTGTCATGTGTGCCAACATTTTATAACATACATACTAATGATTGCTCTTCTCAGCTCAAACATATTTATAGGTAGGTCTAATAGATCTTCTGACACCTCCTTTTTCTCTAAAATAGTAGGGTGCTTCATTAAGTTTCTGTTTCTAAACTGCCTGGCTTTATTTGAGCTGTGAACTTTCCTAAATGTTTGTGCCAGGAGTTCAGCCTTTTCTAAGTTGCTGACAGCCATTTTGTCCCCACTGTTCATCACTGGTAACTCATAATTTCTTCTGATCTCCCCATTCTTCTGATCATACCCCATACATCTGACAGCTGTGCTTCTCTTCCAATACTACTACAATATTACCTCCAAAACCTATGTTTTTGTGTCCTTATTGTTCTTACTATTGCCTTGGGCCCTTTTATACTGGATCATAGCATCCTGAGAATGAAGTTTTTTTGAGTTGCCTAAATGCTTTATTTCTGGCTTTTATAGCTTTATTACAGTTGCTATTCTACCATTTCTAGTACATCTAACTCCTGTACTCTTAGGTATTGAATTATTTCTTAACTAGTTCATTATTGAATATATTTACATCTATCCTGTTCTCCTCTTGGAGTGTCATGCATCTTTTTCCACAAATTCCTTGGAAAGCTTCCCAGTTTGCATTCTCCAGTTTCCATCTAGGAATTCTCTTTCCCTTATCATAGCAAACCTTTGTGCCAAATTTTATCACTACCGGGTAGTGGTCGCTACCTACTGTAGTATGTTTTACCACACTCCATGTGCTAACCCCTGCTATTGCACTAGATACAAATGTCAGATTGAGTACTGTTTCTGTGTTGTTTATGCTATTATATCGTGTTCCTTCCTCATTATTAATACACTCCAAACACTGATCATCAAATTCTTCAATAACTAAACCAACTGCATCTGTGCTATTGCTCCCCCATAACTAATTATGTGAATTGAAATCCCCACACCATATTACACCGTCTTGCAGTGGTCCCCCAACATCCTCTAAAATACTCTGACTCTAGTTAATTATTCTATATTACCTCTGTCAGTCCATACCTTACTCACAATTGATTCATGATCTGTGCTTACATGTATAGCCTTATAGCTCATCCCATTCTGTATGAACGTTACCACTCCTCCTCCTTTGCCAGATTCCCTATCCCTTCTAACCACAGTATATCCCTTTATAATAAAATCCAAATGTGGTTTCAACCATGTCTCCTGTATACAAATTACATTAGGTTTTTCTATCAATTTATCAATATACTTCTTAAACTCTTGTCCATTTGCAAATAAGCTTCTTGCATTCCACTGTAGTATGATCAACACCATTAAGAGGATCCATCCCATGCCTGAGAGGATTGTGTATCTTCAGTAAGAATGTCTCTAACTGTTTCCCAGAGCAGCCCTTTCACATCTTACACATTTTTTAACATTAGCCAGAGAACACTCCACTTTCCTGCCATTTATTTGATTCATTTTGATTGCTCTCTCTTGCTGTCCTCCATCCTTACATATAATCAGCAATGATCCATTTCTCAGTATTTTAGCACTCCTTACCTCCCCAGTTTCCTTATTTCCATCGTGGACCACCAGAAGCCCTCCAGCCAGTCGCACCTGTCTCAGAGCAACCGTCAGCTCAGCTCTGTAAACAGTGGAGTCAGAGCAAGCTCTGCTGGACAAACTACGTTATGACACCTATTCAAGCATTGTTTTCTGCATTATATGTTCTGCAAAAAAAAGTTTTCATATCTGCGCATATCGGTAAACATGTATGCCGATACCGATATATTGGTGAAAGGCTAATATCGGCCGACCGGGCACTACTTTTAATTGACTATATCACAATTCCAATGGGTCAGAAGTTTACATAAACTTAGTTAACTGTGCCTTTAAACAGCTTGGAAAATTCTAGAAAATGATGTCAAGCCTTTAGGCAATTAGCCAATTAGCTTTTGATAGGCTAATTGGTGTCAATTAGAGGTTTACCTGTGGATGTATTTTAAGGCCTACCTTCAAACTCAGTGCCTCTTTGCTTGACATCATGGGAAAATCAAAAGAAATCAGCCAAGATTTCAGAAATTGTTTCTTGGACCTCCACAAGTCTAATTCATCCTTGGGAGCAATTTCCAAATGCCTGAAGGTACCACGTTCATCTGTACAAACAATAGTACGCAAGTATAAACACCATGGGACCACGCAGCCATCATACCGATCAGGAAGGAGACGCATTCTGTCTCCTAGAGATGAACGTAGTTTGGTGCGAAAAGTGCATATCCATCCCAGAACAACAGCAAAGGACCTTGTGAAGATGCTGGAGGAAACAGGTAGACAAGTATCTATATCCACAGTAAAATGAGTCCTATATCGACATAACCTGAAAGGCTGCTCAGCAAGGAAGAAGCCACTGCTCCAAAACCACCATAAAAAAGCCAGACTACAGTTTGCAAGTGCACATGGGTACAAAGATCTTACTTTTTGGAGAAATGTCCTCTGGTCTGATGAAACAAAAATTGAACTGTTTGACCATAATGACCATCGTTATTTTTGGAGGAAAAAGGGTGAGACATGCAAGCCGAAGAACATCATCCCAACCGTGAAGCATGGGGGTGGCAGCATTATGTTGTTGGGGTGCTTTGCTGGAGGAGTTAAACAAGTTAAACAATTTAAAGGCAATGCTACCAAATACTAACAAAGTGTATGTAAACTTCTGACCCACTTGGAATGTGATGAAAGAAATAAAAGCTGAAATAAATCATTCTCTCTACTATTATTCTGACATTTCACATTCTTAAAATAAAGTAGTGATCCAAACTGACCTAAGACAGGGAATGTTTTCTACGATTAAATGTCAGGAATTGTGAAAAACTGAGTTGAAATGTTTTTGGTTCATTTAGTGCATAATAACTGAATATGCAGTTAGCATGCAAAAATAAATACACACAAAAATAAAATACATTTTAGATTATTATTTGAGCATTTAAGTATTATTATGGTCGTTTTAGGGTTTACGCTGTCCCATATGTCATGGCAACGAAGTTGTAAAATTGGATATAACTTAAATAGAAAAAGTAAGTGATTTTATCACACTAAAATAATGTTAACATGCATACTGTTTCCATTTTGTGTATTTTAATGTTTACGGATTGGCCCCATTCACTTCCATTGTAAATGCCTCACTATAACCCAGATTTTTGCTTTTTTTAAAGAAAAGAAGGGACTTGTATTGAACCTGGAATATTCCTTTTAATTATTTTTATATCAAAAATGTATGCAAAATAAACATAAAATAGTAGTCCTACAATAAAAGTTATTAAAGGCCTGTTGCGATTATTACATTACCTGATTGTGATAATTTAATCTAACCATGATTATTTGAGATAACTGCAATTATTAAGCACTTTAAATTTCTTAACACATTTCAGCGTGTGAAGATTAAATTCTGTATGTAATGTACACGTGCTGTCTGCAGTTTCGCGAAAGTTTTGATTTTGGTAGTAAACACAATAGGAGCGTTCATATGCACAATAAGAGCAGCAGAGAGATGCAGAAAGTTGGAGGATGTTTTTAGAGCTGCATTCTACTGGCACGACTGCAGAATCCAGCACTGTGTCATGTAGGTCAAATAAGTCCAGATAAAACCCTGTGAAAGGAGTGTGAGCTGGAAGCAGATGAAGAGGATGTCATGTCTCTGAAGAGAGACTTAAGTATTCCCTGGTGACAGAGCAAGCGAGAGAGAGATTGTTTGAGCTTTCAGAGACAGGCAGAGGAACTCAAACCAGAACCACAGATGAATATTAAGAGGCCACTTCATATCCTGCCTGTAATGTCCCTTTAACCAAAGTGATTACTCCCATCCTAATGTTTACATATGTTCCTTTGTCTATAAGACAAGCATTCTTATGAAGTATTCTTAAGTATGACTTTCATATTTTCTTTTGGTCAGAGTATCTATAAGTGTCTACAATGGCTCCAAAAAGCATTTGTACACTTAAAGGAACAGTTCATCCAAAAATGAAAATTCTCTCATTGTTTACTCACCCTCATGCCATCCCAGATGTGATGACTTTCTTTCTTCTGCTGAACACAAACAAATATTTTTAGAAGAATATCTCAGCTCTGTAGGTCCATACAATGCAAGTCAACAGGGTCCAAAAGCTTTGAAGCTAAAAAAAAAAAAAAAGCACATAAAGGCAGCATAAAAGTATCCCATATGAAGAACTCTTAGAGAGAAGAGCGCTTAAGTGGGGCTGGTCAAAGTGTAGATTTATATAAAAAAAATGTTGGACCCTGTTGACTTGCATTGTATGGACCTACAGAGCTGAGAAATTCTTCTAAAAAACGTTTAAAATTTGCATTTTTCAGACGTCTGGGTTCCGGAAGTATTTTTCCCATTCATTTTTTGCATAGGCTTCTCATAAAATCCACCATAAAAGAGTTGTAAGCCATGAACCAAACCAACCAGCTCCGCAGTGAATCACAACATAACAAACTTTGTTTTGAGGCAAAAACGTATTTGAAAATTGGACAAAAAGACATAGGTACAAGACTGTGACTCGATTACGTTATTCACAGTGCGTCATGGGAGTTGGCTGTTGCTCCTGGCTTATTTCGGTTCTCTGATTGGTGGATCTTTCTCTGTTATACCATGGGTAATTTAGTTGTTCACCAGCAAACATATTGGTTATAAGCATGAAAACACTGATATGAAAAACCAATGGTTTATTTATAATTAATTAGTAACATACTGCGTTTTAAAATATAGTCTGCATTAAGGGCTTCAGTCAGTGCTGTGTAAGCAAGCGGCGCCCTCTAGCGGTCTGAACGGCATTATTCATTGTCCATTATACAACTATAAAACAGAATTTAAAAGGGGGTTTTGTTCCTTTGGTTAAAACTTTTTATTTTTCCATGATGTGGTTGACATTTCAGTGGAATTGCCCAACATATGCATAGTATGAATTTGTAATGTTTTATTTATGTTGTAATGTTCTGTTGTACAAAATAACCACACACACACAAAAAAAGGTATCCGTATCGGCCTGTAGGTTTTTGTTAAAATCGGCCAAAAGTGTTCATTTTGGTGCATCCCTAAACATAACTCTTACTGTTGTTGTTGGTTGGTTCCAAATGATGAACCCTTTATGCAAACAGGAAAATATAACTGAATTAGTCATTTGGTTATTTAGATAAGTGATTGACCAATATATGTTTTCGTAATGCATTTGGTCCCTCCCAATCCTGAAGATGCGTTTACATTCTCGTCTCTTTGCGATCTTTTGTAGGCATTCACACAACAGACAGAACAAACAGATATATGAACCTGTGATAGTGTTTTTTAAAAACAAAATTCATATCATAATTCAGAGTTGTAAAGAAAAAAGCATATGACATTCTTTAATCAGAATTTTCACATTTAAATAATGCGCATAGTTATTCATTTATTTCATTATGCAGCACTAAACAAAACAAAGATTACTGAAAATTATGAATATTGTAGATGTGTTAAAAAAGGTACTAATGACAGCAGTAACCAAACAACCCATGAAATAAATCTTAGACATCAACCTTTACCCACCAGGTTTTGATTTTTAGAAATCAATCATAATTAATGATAATAATAATAATATTTTGGTGAAGATGAGTTTTTATAGTTTTGATTGATCTTTTTTCCATCACTCTTACTGCAGTTGTGGCGAGACGTGGCTCTGTTTGCATATATCAGTCCTATGATGCACTTGTGGCCTTCTGTAGCAGCTGGAGCATGATGGGATACACCGGCGCAAACTTCTTCCCCTGTCTGACTCGCACAGACTGCACGTATGCTTCCAGCGCACCCCTAAAACAAAGGCAAGATAACACATTTGAGAAGAGCTTTTCACTCAACACACCAAAGCAGCTGTAGTCTCTCCATATCACCACTAGAGGATGCTGATGATGCACTGAGAAATTCATTTCAGGGTTTCCACACCTTTTAGCCAAGTCATTTATAGTGACTGCACTCACAAAAAAGCAACGTCTAGCCAATGAAACATAAACAACAAACCAAACCAGTAAACAGTTCAAGCAAAAACATTCGTGGGTGCATTAAAAAAAAAAAGTTGTCAAGAACATTTGGGTCATATTTAAAGTCCGGGCTCTGGCTGGGCCACTCAAGGACATTCACAGAGTCCCTAAGCCACTCTTGTGTTGTCTTGGCTGTGTGCTGAGGCTCAATGTCCTGTTGGAAGGTGAACCTTCGGCCCAGTCTGAGGTCCTGAGCGCTCTGGACCAGGTTTTCATTAAGGATATCTCTGTATTTTGTTGTGTTCAGCTTTCCTTCATCCCTTACCAGTCCCCCAGTCCCTGCTGCTGAAAAACACCCCCACAGTATGATGCTGCTACCACCACCATGCTTCACCGTTGGGATGATATTGCGCAGGTGATGAGCGGTGCCTGGTTTCCTCCAGACATGATGCTTGGAATTGAGGCTAAACAGTTTAATCTTCGTTTCATCAGACCAGAGAATCTTGTTTCTCACAGTCTGAGAGTCATTTAGGTGCTTTTTTTGTGTGTCTTGCACTGAGGAGAGGCTTCCGTCTGGCCACTCTGCCATAAAGCCCAGATCGGTGGAGTGTTGCAGTGATGGTCGTCCTTCTGCAAGTTTCTCCCATCTCCACACATGATCTCTGGGACTCAACCAGAGTGACCATCGGGTTCTTGGTCACCTCTCTTACCAAGGTGCTTCTCCCCCAATTGCTCAGTTTGTCCATAAGAATTATAGAGGCCACTGTGCTCTTGGGAACCGTCAATGCAGCCACATTTTTTAGACAGGTGTGTGCCTTTCCAAATCATGTCCAAACAATTGAATTTGCCACAGGTGGACTCCAATCAAAGTGTAGAAACATCTCAAAGATGATCCAAAGAAATGGGATGCACCTGAGCTAAATTTCAAGCGTCATAGCAAAGAGTCTATATATTTATGTCAATGCGATATTTCAGTTTTTTCTTTCTTTTTTAATTTTTTCTCCCCTTTTTCTCCCCAATTCCCAACGCGCTCTAAGTCCTCATGGTGGCGTAGTGACTCGCCTCAATCCGAGTGGTGGAGGACGATTCTCAGTTGCCTTCGTGTCTGAGACCGTCAATCTGAGCATCTTATCACGAGACACAGCATGTGTGGAGGCTTCACGCTATTAACCGGGCCAATTTGGTTGCTTAGGAGACCTGGCTGGAGTCACTCAGCACGCCCTGGATTCGAACTCTCGAGTCTAGGGGTGCTAGTTTTACATATACATTTGCAAAGTTATCAAAAATCTTTTTTTCTGCTTTGTCATTGGAGTGTAGATTGATGTGAAAAAATTTTCATAATTTAAAGCTTTAGGCTGCAACATAACAAAATGTGAAAAAAATGAAGGGGTCTGAATACTTTATGAATGAACTGTACATAATCATGTTATTCTCTGATTTTGACGTCAAAACGCAAAGAGGCATGCGCACAATACTTGCGCACACTGGATAAGCCAGTAAAAATGCAGGTAAAGGTGTTTACATGCAATGCAAAATCAGGGCAAAAATCTTCTGTGTTGGTTTATTCTTAAGCTGTTTATGACCTTACACCGATAAAAGAAAGCAGTTTAATGCATTTACATGACTACACACGTTGTCGACCTATTAACCCTATAATGCTGTTTGTATCAAATATGAGACACAACGTTTGACGGCTCCTGTTTCACTCTGTGTTCAAGCTGACGAGCCAAACAGCCTATAGTATGTAAGTTTCACATGTTTATGGCACCATCTAGTGGTTATTTGTAAAAACAAAAAGTGGTTTCAATGTTTATATCGATCTATTTAAAATGGCGGCAGACTTGCACGAAAAGTGACTCTTATGTTGGGATAAATTACAGCTTATTTTAATCAGAATCAGCTTTATTACCAGGTATGCTTACATATACAATGAATTTGTCTTGGTGACAGGAGCTTCCAGTGCACAACAATACAGTAAAAGTGACAGTAATGATTATATTGTTATTGATATTTTAAAATGAGTATTTGCTAAATATAAGCAACTTGTGCTTGGTTAAAATGTTGTATATTATTTTATTGAAAACCCCCCTTAGAAATCCATGTATCAAATATGATACAACAGGCTTTTGAGGAATATCTCTCAATCACCATTACATTACATTCATGCCCACCACAAACAAAATCACAGAGCTTTGAATAGTCTGACATATACATTTATACGATATATTTAAAGTGTAAACTAATATTTCTGTGTATTTTCATACATGCAGCCTGCTCTGTCATTATAAAGATCTCATTATTTTACATTACAAGCTGTTATGATGTCATCTTACCATAAGTTCATGAGACCCAGCGAAAAAAGTTTGACATTTTCCCTTTTTTAAAAGTCAATATAGTGTTTGGTGCATAAAATACATATGATAGAAATTGTTATTGATATTGTATTATGACGTGCTGAATTGAACTGTGATACATTTCAGTCCATATTTATACAACAAGAAGAGGAAGTTGTCATGGCCAAACTCTCAAACATTTGGCATCTCTGAAAAGCCCAGGGAGTCCTGATAATACCCCAAGATTTACCCCTGTAGAAAAACTTCAATAGTAAATGTCCTGCATAAAAATGAGGATAATGACCTTTAAAGCCGAATGTATCAAAACTGATGCATAAAAAAAATCATATGCAATTTTTTTTATGATTTCTTTTTATAGTTTGTCTAATGGTACTAAAAACAGTTTAATGTCAAAAAAGTTGAATTTTTCGACAATTCTTTAATATGTCAGGCTTTACAGGGTTAGGTATAATTGATGTAAGAATGTGCATGTAAACACAGTCACTGATTTAAAAAAAACAACATTTATTAGTAATTTTCAGTAATAAAATAATAATGAGAATTACAAAAATATTCAAAAGTAAAATGTCCACACACATTACAAGAGGTGAAAATGTGCTTAATTGTAAAGTTCATTTTCTTTATGCGAAATATAATTTATTTCTCTAGATTTTTGGGTGCAATGTGACTTTGACGTGTTTTCGTCAGATTTGCCCTCAAAGCGACATTGGTGATTACATGCTGCAGTTTTGAGCCATGAATCTTACCTAATAAGTGTGAGTCGGTCCTTCTCAGATGGATGGTCATCCAACCATTGAGAATAACGTGAGACTGACCACTCCGCTCTCTGTTCACAAAAGAAAGAAGTATATCAGGCGCTGCATAAGAGCTCAACAAATCCACACATGCTAAAGCTATTTTAGGAAAACCTAATTTTATAAATATTCCCCATTATATCACACAATGAAAGTGTCATTTAGCAGATGCTTCCATCTAAAGCTGCTTACAGTAGGTCAATCACAGCAACAGTCGGGATGGGGCAACTTGAGGTGAATTGCCCTGCTTAAGGGCATAATAAACAGGATATGACCTCAAAACCTCCTGCCTGCTAACACCTGAACCTAAAACCTCAATCCCGGAGGCTCTCTGCATTAGTGTGAGTATGAGTGTGTACCTGGTGTGGTGATTTGAGTTCAGCCGGGGCGCGAGTGAACAGGAAATGCAATATGGTGCTGTACGGAATCAGATCTCCCAGCGCCTGACTGCTAGCGATGTGCTCACTCGTTTGGAACAGCAACGGCCTGAAACAGAGAGAATAATATTCATATTCTATTCACTGGGAGAGTAATTTAAAGCCTGAAATGAAAGCTGAAGATTGGGGAGATGGATGGATTTAAAAAAACATTTAATGTGGGACTTGCATGACGTTACACAGCATTTCACGGCATACACACACTACCAGTTAAACGTTTGGAAACACTTAATTTGTGTTTCTCATCTTAAACAATTATTGATGTAAAGGATTAGGTTTTGTAGGCAAATATAAATACTGCCTACATGAATGAACTTGTATGAACTTGTCTACAAAACTAAAATGGACGAGGCAAAGTCACAGGGCGTGCTGAGTGACTCCAGCCAGGTCTCCTAAGTAACCAAATTGGCTCGGTTGCTAGGGAGGGTAGAGTCACATGGGGTAACCTCCTCGTGGTCACTATAATGTGGTTCGCTCTCGGTGGGGCGTGTGGTGAGTTGTGCGTGGATGCCGTGGAGAATAGCGTGAAGCCTCCACATGTGCTATGTCTCCACAAGCCACGTGATAAGATGCGCGGTTTGACGGTCTCAGACACGGAGGCAACTGGGATTCGTCCTCCGCCACCCGGATTGAGGCGAGTCACTACACCACCACGAGGACTTAGAGCGCATTGGGAATTGGGCATTCCAAATCGAGGAGAAAAAATAACGAAAAAAAGATAGCCCACGTCCACACTTATTTGTTTTCATTTTAAAACGCACTGATTTCGGCACATTTACTCCTCGTTCACACTAGAACTGCATTTTACTCCATAACAGCATAGTTTGGAAGAGAGTTTTAAACCAAAAACGGATTAGAGTGGATGTGGCCATAGTGACCACCTGATTTTATATTTATTTTCAAATATATACTTATTTCATGTTTATGTATTTTATTAGAATTTTTGTGGTTTGTGTATGTCTTTAAGCGTTGTTCATTTAGTTTCTTAAATGTTCAAGGTTCTTTTGAAAGTTACTGTCTTTGTGAAAACTTAAATTTGGTGTTTATAATATGCAATTCAAATTGTCATTAGAGCAACAACAACATTTGTTTAACAGTACTAGAGGTCTGCATGGGCCTTAAAATGAAACCCGAACCCGAGACCATGTGGCCCGTCCCTACCTGGCCCGAACGATACCGTCAGATTTTAAGCCTGAACCCGAAATCGCTCACTATCTAATTTCTTCTTCTAGCAAGTACTGTTGCAATAGGCTATAATTTTATGTAAGCATATAGGCAACATTCGTAACAGTACTGAAACAGTAAACATACACAGTTTTAACAAGGCACTGCAGCCCCTCAGAACACTAAAGCAGAGCATTGACTTACCATTAATGCACTGAAACTTCACTTGGTGCAGAACAATCTGGAATAAAATGAAACAATGCAACAGTCCCCTTCATGCAGCCTGAACTTGTTCAGAACGTTGAATCTTTGTGACAGCTGAGCTAAAAACAATCTAGACGCAGCGCAAAGAATGAAACAGAGCGCAGGTGTTTCGATATCCGTTTTTTTAACTTGATATGGTGTTTAAACAGTGCCGGTCCTGCGCAAGACGCTGAAGAAAAAGCGAGATGCGGTGCAAATGTCAAATACATTCATCCAGCATGTGTTTAAACAATGGGAATACAAAACAGATGTGCGCAAAAACACGTTCAGTGTGAACGGCCCCTAATTCGTGCGTTCGCGCGTCTGTGAGTGAGAGCGTGTGTGCGAAACAAGTTCGGTAGGCCTGTTTATTTTTCAGTCATGCAAACCCGTACCCAAAGTCCTACTTGAAAAACTGACCCGAACCCGTAACGAAACCTGTCGGGTTCTTGGGTCCCGTCAGGCCCGGGTCGGGTTGCAGACCTCTAAACAGTACAGGGATAATACCGTATACCATGATAAAAGCTTCAGCAATTATCAAGTTGCCAATTATCACAATGCCGGCACATGCCTATTACTGATGAATCGTCCACAATAAGACCAGAAACATATAGCTATCATAAGTGTGTACGAGAACAAAAACAAAAGAGCATTGGAAGGTAAGGATTCGAGTATTAACCGGACAGAATATTTGACACCGACTGCTTCTCAGCTAATCAGATGAACATCTCCATTAATAACCTTCCTTTCTCTCTCGTCTCGTCTCTCTCACCGTTAATTAGCAGTAATTTTCAGCAGGAACACTCCAGGCGACCTCTTTGTCTCAGCAGGAAGAGGATAAGAACAAAAGTAGAACAAATCGAGAGGGTTTGTGTGAGAAATAGACACACAAACCCGGTACATGTGTGACATCAGGAGATGTATGCTGTCACTCTGGGACAGGAAGTCACCTGACATCATCCAAATTGTAGAAAGACTCACCTGAAGGATCGAAGCAGACGATACGCCTTCCCCAGATCTGACACCCGTCTGCAGAGAGGAGCCACAGCCAACTCCATCTGAAACACACGCAACACATTCAGTTTAGCGCTGGACATGTAGACGGACATTTGTTCTAAGTAAAGGCATCCAAGATGGCGAGAAAAGGGTCGAGTTGAAAGAGTTCTGGGCTTCTAATTTGATTTGAGTTAAGAAAAATCATCAACCCGAGTGTGAAACGATGAAGAGACAGAGAAAGATGGATACATTGAACAGTGAGGAAGCCAGAAAATAGCCTCCTCTTCCTCACCTGAGCGAAGTCGGCCGCCAATTTCATCTTCCCTCCCTCCCCGAGCGGGCGCAGGAGGCTGGCATGGCGAATGAACAGGGTGATGGCACGCTGGGCGATGTTCTCTGTGCTGTCATACAGGAAGTCCAGACACTGCAGCGGGCGGAAGTAGTCATTCATGACGCGTGTGATGAAACCCTGCAGCTCACGCATGTACAGAGAGCACGGCACTTCTGGACGCCCGCCCGCCAGGAGAGGACTACACACACACACACACACACACAGAAACAGTAGTTTAATGTTATCATGTAATGTGACCGTGTACCACAGTTACAAGCTTCACTGATTTCATTAGTGAAGGTGAGAGAAATGGAAGGCCGTGCTTATGCCTTATTAGAAAGCCATTTCGTTAATCTCACAAATTTCATGTCAATGATGTGCAT
Organism: Myxocyprinus asiaticus; assembly: GCF_019703515.2. Lineage (NCBI taxonomy): Eukaryota > Metazoa > Chordata > Actinopteri > Cypriniformes > Catostomidae > Myxocyprinus > Myxocyprinus asiaticus. Next base: position 30,022,873 of record NC_059388.1, on the reverse strand, counting down.
TTCCCTGCCAATTGTGGTAACACTGTGTCCTAATCAGGTGCAATACTAATATTTCCAGCGGCAAGACATTTGTCTGTCCATACTTGTTGTTGGGAACCAAGAAATGATTTTTTATTAAAAAACAATTCCATTATTATTATTTGTTTAAATAATTGAACCAAATGATTTGTTTTACAGTAGCTGTTCTGTTGAAATCCTACATGATCATTTAATGCGTTTAATGCATTGAGGATTTCATTTGTTATTTCCAAAAATGTCTTCCTCAAAATTACTTAAAGATTTGTTAATGGAGTCATTAAGGAACCGTAATCGTTAAGAGGAATTTGAACCATTATCATTACATTTCTTTCGATTCCCATCCCTAGTACACTACATGCAGAACTGCTTCATGATGTGACATAATCACAGCCAATCAGAAAATATTTAATGTCATACAACAGTTTGTTACGATCCTCAAATCTGATTGGACGAGAGGCATTCCAAGAGTGCTGATGTCTCAGAACAGCAGCACTAGGACGCATTACTGTTTCTATCACTCCGCTTGTGTTCGTGGGATATAAAACTAAAGTGTAAAAGCAGCGCAGATGTATTAAAAGCAGCTAGATGTGTCTCTTAATTTTTCCTTGTGACATTAAAGATTTTAGCCAGCAGGTAGTAACAAAAGATGTTCGTCCAGCGTGTTTACATAGGAAAACAATGAAAAAACAGTGCAGATGCATGCAAAAACAAGTTTGGTGTGAACGGCCCCTTACTCATCCGTTCGCGCATATCTGGGAGTGAAAAACCACCACCACTAAAAATATTAATGTAGACTATTCTGTTATTGGACAAGTCGATTAGTCGACCACCCTAGCTCATCCCTAGTTAAAATGTACAGTGACGTGGACCAATAAAATTTCACAAAGTAAGGAGCTACTCTGAATTGGAAACCAAGTGACCAGCTAAATGCCTTGTTGCTCGTCATGTTTTGTTAGGACACAAACTTTGTTTGGACAGTCAATTTAAGGAAGAGGCTTTATTTTCTTAATGCAAAATATAATTACTTATTTATTTTCTTTTGATTTCGGGGCAAAATGTGACCCAGACATGTCTCTTGAGATTCACACTTTTAACTCCTCTCCAAAGGAGTAAAAAATTCCCCCAAGTCTTTGTCTGAGCAGCTGCTGTTGACATGGTGAACACGGGAGTGTTTCCGGACAAGGACGACTCAATAGTTTGTTTATTTCTCAGCTGTTTTCCCTCAGGAGTGCCCTACAGAGGGGACAGAAATAAAACAAGCCCACCAAGCCTGACTCGAAGCCTTAGGACACCAGCGGTCCTGCGGGGATGAGAGATGTGGACAATAGAAGCTGTGCTGAATCACAGGGGTGACAGTTTAACCCTTGTGCGACCTTCGGGACATTTTTCTCTTTTTTATTGTAGTTTTTTCGATCATTTTGGCTGTTTCTTAAAATATTTTTTTATCCCCTTTTCTCCCAATTTGGAACGCCCAATTCCCACTACTTAGTAGGTCCTCATGGTGGCGCGGTTACTCGCCTCAATCCATGTGACAGAGGACAAGTCTCAGTTGGCTTCGCTTCTGAGACCGTCAATCCGCGCATCTTATCACGTGACTCGTTGTGCATGACACCGCGGTGACTCACAGCATGTGGAGGCTCATGCTACTCTCCGCGATCCACGCACAACTTACCACACGCCCCATTGAGAGCGAGAACCACTAATCATGACCACGAGGAGGTCACACCATGTGACTCTACCCTCCCTAGCAACTGGGCCAATTTGGTTGCTTAGGAGACCTGGCTGTCATCATTTCAGCTGTGTTAATGCCAACGGAATACATTTTGCCAAAGGTGTGTATTTTGGGGGGAATTTTGATATTTCAACCTCAGTTCCTATAATGCATCTATAATACACTGTGTACACAAAATAGTCACACTCAGGACCTTCAGGACAAAAATGTCCCCATTGAAACCCATTAAAACTGCAATATTTGAACCCAGTGCCATTAAAGCATAAAATCATGAATTCTATGATATTATGCTTTCATTCTGGAGCCCTGGCTTCAAAATGTAATTTTTTTTATATTTTCCACCAGATGGCGCCATTTTTCTCATGTTTAGCCTATGGAGCAAATACAAGCTTTTTTCCTATTTTCTGTTTGCTGTATTATAGAGCACTGCAGGCCAATTGAATAAATGATGCAGCTAAAATTGTGTGGATGTGTTGATATGGATGTCAGAGTGTGTTTTGTATTTCTGTGTGTGTGTGTGTAAAAAACAACAGTGGCATTATATAAACAAACTGGCATTTAAAGGGTTAAAATCCTGAAAATTAATGAATATTTGGTAGTTTTGATCAGGACATTGAAAGTGGAAAATAATATTAATATATAATATTATTATGGCAGTTCTTTGACGTGGAAATTTTTGTCCTTGAAGGACCTCTGAGTATCTTTTTTTTTTTATTGACACACAAGGGTTAAATGTTATCAAACACTGGCACAGCCCTTCCTGTTCTATTCACCAGACAACCCAGACCACCGAAAGACGCAGAACGAAATGAAAGAAAACAAGACCTGAATGAAGGACAGAGGACTGGGAAATGTGTCTTTATAGCAGTCAACACACACACACACACACACACACACACACACACACACACACACTTCCTTTTGGTAGTCTGATATAATCGCAATATTAGCTCATGACATCACAAATACATTAGTTTTTCAGCATGAAGAGGCAAACAGTACAGTTTAGAAGTTTGTTTATAACAAGTTTTGTAGTTTAATGGAAATTAATGCATTTAACACCAAAAATGCAATTGACAAGAGTGGTCAGTGTAAATATGACAAGACTAAAATTTTTACAGATGACTCTCTGAGATCTGTGGGCCATTTCTCTGAAAACTGAACACAAAGGAACAAAACAAATTGCGCAGCTAGTGTTGCATGGTATGCCACTCTAGTATCGTGGTACCCAAGACTCAAAATATCCCATTGTACAGGTGTACGATAACAACGGTTTATACATAAGCTACTGTTTGTGTAGCTACTATTTTTTGTTCTGGCAAAACTTTCATTTCAATCAAAGTTATGTCTGCAATAGTATAAAACAACTAGACAAGTCTATGGTATTTATTCGCCTGCTTTAAAAAAAATAATAAAGCAAAAAAATAAGGCTGCAACATAAAATGTGAAAAAAATGAAGGGGTCTGAATTCTTTCTGAATGCATTGTATGTTGAAATACGGTGAGACAAGAAAGACTTAGAACTGGAAAACAACAATACTAAACAGTGCTCACATGGTACGAATGTAAATGTCACGTTAGTGTTTGTGAAAAAGCCCATGAGGGGAGAGAACACACAAACTTTGGCATGCATGCACGCTGCTATATGTGACCGTCAGAAAATAGACACAGCACCAGCGGACACACAAGTGACTGTATCATGAGTTAGTCAGATGATTTACTTATGCATGAAGATAATATATAAAAATACATATGTCCACATTGTGTAGAAATTGTCTCCTCCAATCCAATGCGCACCACTTGACCTTCCATTTCAATGTCCTTTTTGACTCGATATTTGATAAAGTGAAAATGTTTTTATACAAATTTGGGAGAGATTTTATTCCCAAAATAGATAAACCACTTGATCAATTAAACATGTTGATGTCATGTGACAAAAATGTGCCATTCTACAATTGTTGTTTATCATTGCATACTGTAATGTGTATACTGCACAGTATGCATTAAGCTGTACACTAGTATTCCACAGACACACCATAGTGTGTGTATGTTGTTTGCTTACCCGGAGAAATCCTCCTGGTGCATGGTAATGAGTATAGCTTCAACAGAGTCAGTGACAGAATTGAGCAGGGGCTGAACAGCACTACTCATCAGAGCCAGAACTGACTGTAAGAGACAAACACAATATAAGATAAACAAAGAATGGATAAAACCAAAACTGAGGTTGTTTACATGCACACCAATTCGCTAATAACTACCAAAAATCATCTTACTTAAAAAAAAAAAAAAAAAAAAAACCTGACAACGCAATAAACCTGTTTAGATGAGACTTCAAATCATCGGATTCTCTGATTTTGACGCCAAAACGTAAACGGGCATATGCACAGGGTTGGGCTGAATACTGAATACTCTTTTTTTTAATTTTTTCAATACTGAATAAATTGGCACATGCCCCATTGCGAGCGAGCACTACTATAGTAAGTCCTTGTGGTGGCGCTGTTACTCACCTCAATCCGGGTGGCGGAGGACAAGTCTCAGTTGCCTCCGCTTCTGAGACCGTCAATCTGCGCATCTTATCACGTGACTCGTTGTGCATGACACCGCGGAGACTCACAGCATGTGGAGGCTCATGTTATGTTATGGGGGGGGGTAACCCCCTAATAATCAAAACAAGTAAACCCCCCCACCCCATTATTTATACCATGATCAATGGAAACATGTAAGTGCTTCACGCTGCAACCCCATCAATGTTCAAGCCAAATCTTCACCCTTGGTTACTTCTTTTGTATTCTGAATACGTAACACTGTTATATGTACTCCGTTAAAGCGGTTGAACACCAGACGAGAAGCACACGGCATAGGGATCGAACACAGGGCAAGTCGATGCGGTTCGACACAAGTTTATACTTAAATGGTTTATGATAAAGGAACAACGTTTAAGGCCTCCACATGACCTTACACAATGTTGGCTTACTAAGCATAATTGGTTTAAGATTGTGCATGTAAATACGCTCCTTGACTAAAGAAATAAGCCATACAAGATGCCATGCCTTACACTTATCTTATAGGGTGTCACTAGGCACTATGCAAAGCAAAATTCCCACAACCCACTTAAACATGGTAAAACACCACAGTAGCACATGGTCTTGAGTGGCTTATTTTAGAACAACTTTGAACGTGGCTCATCCAGTCAGATTTTAGTCAGTCAGTCAGACGTTATTGTAAGTTTGTAAGATGGAGTTCATGCTTTCTTGAAGGGCATTGACTCGTATCATCGTCTCCTCTCATGGACTCCTCTCTCTTTCAATGTGATTGGCTGACATTTGCTGATGGGACATCAGTCTGACCATCGCGTGTCTGCTCGGCCCTCCCCCTCCGCGTCCTAGCCTCTTATCTAGCTCTCCATATCTGCGCGACATCAATGCAAACCCAACAGGTCTCTGGGAGCGAGCATCGCAGGTCATCTGCGAAACCCCCTGCGAGCAGGAGATAAAGAACGAATCTCCAGCACTCATCTCTTGCTCCTAAACTCCTTCACAACAAAGTAACATTCGCGTCCTTGGCAGACTCAACGTTTACCAACATTCCTTGCCCAGTGCGGCAACTGGGTAGCAATAGTGCGCATGCTGGTTCACATTTTGACATCAAAAGCAGAGAATAACCAGATTATTTTTTTTTGTCGGATTTTTTGAATAAGTACATTTTTGGTAGTTATTAGCGTATTAGTGTGCATGTATTCGCGCTCTACTTATGCAGATGGGTCAAGATGAATTTTGCATTGCACTGTTGGGTGGTAGACCGCTGTGAAGTCTGCATCTATCAGCCTTCGCCAATTGGTGCATTGAAGGCGCTCCTGAGGTAATGCATAAACGAAGGCCACAAGACAGTATGTCCACATCAAGCGAGCTATTTTGGACCAGGCCAGTGTGATGAAGTATCCCATGGCAGAGGAGTGAACCGACACAGTTCCTGGAGGACGCTGGGCGTTAAAGTGTGGCAGTATGTTTTCACATTGGACTGTTGTGTTTATACTCAAAGATCAAGGGTTAAAGTGTGTGTGCGCTTCGCTCTGTACAGCTGGCAGGTTTTGTTAAAGGAGAAGAAGGGGAACAGAATGACCAGTTTACTCATCTGATAGCCAATTTAACTCCAGCGAGAGAGAGCTGAATTCAGAGCAGCTCAATGTTTACCCAATTACTTTCCAAAACCACCTCCAGACTGCGTGTGTGTGTGTGTGTGTGTGTGTGTGTGTCTGCAGCATCTATATCAAAATTCTGCCCCTCAGTCTGTTCAATGTCCCTTGTGCGCCCCTGTTAAACTCTCCATCACAAACAAAAACCAAAAACCTTGTGTTGTATCAGGCATCACTGATAAACGTTTTGAATATGAAGGACATGCTGCAACCTGATATTTCTGGAGGGCCAAATTACTCAAAATTAAATCCTTAAATGTTAAAACAAATACATAATGAAATCATAAATAAACGATTTAATCATTAAATCACTAAATTAACCAATTAATGCTGCTTGCATTTCATTTTAGCACTATTTATGAGTTTTGTGTCTTATGGCTATCACTCAACAAAAGTGCTAAACTTATTTAGGAATTTATTGATTTATTTAGTGATTTATAGATGAATGATTTTATAGTTTTTTTTTTTACAGTTTCATTATGCAATTAGGGATGAACTGATATATCGGTTACAATATTTATCAGCCAATTATTGACCAAATGAAAACCACGGGCTTATCGGTTATACGCATGAAAACACTGATATGAAAGAAAAAAAACTATGGTTTATTTATAATTAATTAGTAATGCACTTTGTAAAAGCTCTGTGAATTCAAATGCACAATCCAGAAATAATAATAACCACATTATGTAGAAGGGCTGGCACTCTTAAGAACATGCAATATTTCATTTTGATCCTGTCTTGTTCTCACGTTAATGCAAAAAAAAAAAAAAAGAAAGAAAAAGAAAAGAATAAAACATGTAAAATGGACATGGCAGTTCTGAAAGTGGCACTTACATATAGACTACATGATGAGGGAAACCATCCAAAACACTTTGAAACCAGCAGACTTTGACTTGTGAGATATCGGTAAGATATCCATTAATGCTGCACGATTGATTGAATTAAGACTGAAATTGCAATATGGATTCGTGTGATTACTAAACCTTAAAAGATTGCATTTTAAACTGCAAAAACAGAAGTGCAAAACTGGTTTGGAAGTACTAAATAACCTTTTTTTCATATCAATCATCATGTTATCATAGTAAGTAATTTGTTGCATCTTTTTATCTTGTTTGCATCTTTCACTGTGGCTCTCTTTTAAATGTTGGCCTGTCATGAGCTCAACAAATCCAATATTCAATGGAAATTATTGTTAGAACAGTGGAAAAGCTTTTGTACCTCTTTGTAAAACAAATTACGCATTCCTAAGTAAAACTGTGATTTGATGACAAAATATGGTAAGTTGCAAAATATCGGTATTGTTATCAGCCTATAGTTTATTTTACTTATCGGTCAGAAATTTTCATGTCGTTGCATCCCTACATTTAAATTATTTATTTAAATATTTATTTAATGAATACATTACAAATGCAGTTCACACAATATGATAACTTACTTACACCTCTTCTATGATGAAAATGTTTTTTAAAGTCATTAATTTTAATGAACTGATGTTCTTAACAATAATGTAAGTAGGTCATTAATAGAGATCTTTATACAGGCTACTGAAAGTCTACTGAATGTTTGTTGAAACACTGTTTACTAGCTATAGCAAGCCAGTTGATAAGTCAATTATAGTCAGTTAAATATCTACTTGGGACCATCAAAATAAAGTGTTACCAGCAATTTTTGTTGTCATGCCAAAAATCATAAAACAGAGAAAATCTCTTTACAAAACTGTGTGTGAAGTGTTTTTTTGTCTGTTGGATTTTTCCCCTTTTTCTCCCAATTTGGAATGCTCAATTCCCAATGTGCTTTTAAGTCCTCGTGGTCGCGTAGTGATTCGCCTCAGTCCGGGTGGTGGAGGATGAATCCCAGTTGCCTCCGCGTCTGAGATCGTCATCCCGCGCATCTTATCACGTGGCTGGTTGAGCGTGTTGCCACGGAGACATAGCGCGTGTGGAGGCTTCACGCCATCCACTGCGGCAACCACGCTCAATTCACCATGCGCCCCACTGAGAACAAACCACATTATAGCGACCACGAGGAGGTTACCCCATGTGACTCTACCCTCCCTAGCAACCGGGCCAATTTGGTTGCTTAGGAGACCTGGCTGGAGTCACTCAGCATGCCCTGGGATTCAAACTAGCGAACTAGCGAACTCCAGGGGTGGTAGCCAGCGTCTTTACCACTGACCTACCTGTGTGTGAAGTTAAAAAAAAATATCACATGATTAAATATCAATACATTTTGTTCAGGTCATTTGGTGTAACCATGAGAAAACGTATTGACATTCTTGACTATTTGTTGAAAATTCATGATATTTGTAAAAAATATATTTTTTTTTACCTTGAAACATATCTTTGAAAACATTTTTTTAATAAACGACTAAGTTGCGTACACTCATGTATTCAAGTTGCAACGATTTAATACCTTTTACTTGATGGTTTCACTACATGACATTTTTTAAATCATTAAATATTTTTTTTTTGGAAAATGTTATAAATGTTTTAACTCCAAGATTACGTGTCTACGAACTTGACGCGTTTTAAAATATTTCTACCTTTTATCACCACGGACAACCTTGTTTGTCAATGACCCTAAGACCAACAAACAAGCATTAATATATATAAAACAATGTACTGATATGTGGTCGCTGGTGTGTGTTTATAAGCTATTTTACAACAGCTTTAAATGTGGCTTATCCAATCAGAATTTCAAGTTAGTAACAACCATTTAATAATGTTAGTTTTACTGTTTTGAGTCGTTTTTACCACATGGATATTAAAATATTACCTATTATTTGTTACATCTTCAGCAAAAACAACTATTTCATGACATATACAGTGCTGCTCCCCATACATAAAATTACCCATACCATGATAAACGATTTTGGTCATACAGTCAACCCCTAATTTAAGTGCATTTATTGTTGTTACTCAAGTTGAACTGTGTTTTACCTCTAAAGATGCAGTGAGCGATTGTTCTGCGGCCGGAGGGACATTTCCCAACCCAGATATTACCTGAAAAAACACACAAACAACTCAAAGTCAGCATATTTAAACACCATCATCCAACATTAAGAACAATGGATGGTAATTTCTCTTTAAGCTCACAGTAAAGGCCCTATAAAATAATCGTCCTGAAACAAGCGGCTCCACTTTTCACCAGTAAAACTTTGATCCCATTCAGTTTAAATATTTAATCATAGACTAATATCTCTTTATTACCGTATTAATCACACAGGCACAGAAAAAGCATTGGCTGGCATGTTTTTTTAATGGGGGAGTTCGGGAACTACATCAGCCGGTGCTAAAAAAGCCAGTTTTTAGAACTATAATGTCTTGTATGAGAGGTGGCATCCTTACTTTAGCGACAGCCTGTTGCAAACGGTAAAGAGAGTTCACCACCGCAATATTCCTCCTCTGGCCCTCCGTCAGGGGCCCGATCACCTGACTGGCATCACCCTGTGTACACAGCTGAGAGAAAGGGAGAAAAAAGGAGAGATTAAACAAGATTAAAAGGATAGTTCACCCAAAAACCTGATGTTGATCTAAACCGCAAAAAGCCAGTCATATGGTTTGGAACAACATGAAGGTGGGTAAATAATTTATGAGACAGATTTATTGTCTCTTTAAGAGTCAAGACAAAAAACTAGAGTCAATAATTGCGACCGCAGGCTGCCTCTAATTTCCTCAGCTCTCCTGGCGTTCATTTGAGGCCAGAGGCGCTGGGCTCAGTGGTGGCACAGCGGTCAGCGTGCTGGGACATGACTGTCGCCATGGAGCTCAGACAGCAGAGGCAGCTGGTATTGTGGGTAGGAAGGCGAGCGAAGGGGAGAGGAGAAACAAGGTGGATTTGTCCAGCTCAGTGCGAAACCACAGGAACTAACAAGCAGAGAGTTGTCTCAGTCATGAGCTGACAGCCGCAAACAAACACGTATTCACGCAGCACTGCTGCCTCCTGACATAAACAAACCGGCAACACTGTCGACAAAACAGACCAAACAACTCAAAGAACAAATAAAACTAAACTCGGAATTGTAAAGAAGTGGCACAGCTGGGGGGCCTGGGTAGCTCAGTGGTAAAATACGCTGGCTACCACCCCTGGAGTTCGCTAGCTGGCTAGTTTGAATCCAGGGCATGCTGAGTGACTCCAGCCAGGTCTCCTAAGCAACCAAATTGGCCCGGTTGCTAGGGAGGGTAGAGTCACATGGGGTAACCTCCTCGTGGTCGCTATAATGTGGTTCGTTCTCGGTGGGGCGCGTGGTGAGTTGAGCGTAGTTGCCGCGGTGGATGGCGTGAAGCCTCCACACGCGCTATGTCTCCGTGGCAACGCGCTCAACAAGCCACGTGATAAGATGCGCGGACTGATGGTCTCAGACGCGGAGGCAACTAAGATTCATCCTCCGCCACCCAGACTGAGGTGAATCACTACGCGACCACGAGGACTAAAAAAGCACATTGGGAATTGGGCGTTCCAAATTGGGAGAAAAAAAAAAAAAAAAGTGGCACAGCTGAGGAAATGAAATTGGACCAGGTATGTCCGGGTCATATTTCATCCCAAAATCAAATGAAGAAGAAAAAAGAAACTACATTGAAGCCTATTTTTGGACATTGCGACTTTTTTGCATTGTGACATTATTTTCATTACAATTCAGCACATCCCGATTCACTGTTACTTAAAAATACATATTAAAATGCATTCTTGTTATAAATTTTAAATTGTATAATATGCATTATAGTAGTATTTTTTGTACTGCCTTAAAGTTAATTTACATTTTAAAAACCATTGAATTACAGTATATATATATATTTTTACTGTAATACAGAAAATGTGTTGTACTGCCTTTATGATAATTGTAATAACATTTTTTGAATTACAGTATTTTTGTGTTTGTTGTACTCCCTTTGGTAATTTAAATTAAAATAATAAAAAATGATTTACAGTATTATTTTTTCCTGTACTTTTACGTTATATGTTATGTTTTAATTTGTACTTCCTTTCGTAATTTAAATGCAAAAAAAATTATATATATATATATATATATATACTACACTACCGTTCAAAAGTTTAGGGTCACTTACTCATTCTTTATTATTAATTTTTTTTTCACATTTTAGAATAATAGTAAAGTCATCAAAACTATGGAATAACATAAATGGAACTATGGGAATTATGTTGTGACTAAACAAAATCCAAAATAAATCAAAACTGTGTTATATTTTAGCATCTTTAAAGTAGTCACTCTTTGCCTAGAATTTGCAGACATGTACTCTTGACATTTTCTCAAACAACTTCTTGAGGTATCACTCTGGGATGCTTTTTAAACAGTATTGAAGGAGTTCCCATCTATGTTGGGCACTTAGTGGCTGCTTTTCTTTATTATTTGGTCCAAGTCATCAATTTCAAAAACTATTTTTTTTATTAATTTTAGATATATAATGAAATAAATTAATTTGGTGGCACAATTATATTTTTGTCTACAAAACTAATTTAAAACATTTAAGCATACGCCTTCAGATCAAAAGATTTTTAAGATCATGAGAAACATTTCAGTCAAGTGTTTCAAAACTTTTGACCGGTAGTGTGTATACATATATATATATATATATATATATACAGTGGTGTGAAAAAGTGTTTGCCCCCTTCCTGATTTCTTATTTTTTTGCATGTTTGTCACACTTAAATGTTTCATATCATCAAACAAGTTTAAATATTAGTCAAAGATAACACAAGTAAACACAAAATGCAGTTTTTAAATGTTTACTTGTGTTATCTTTGACTAATATTTAAACTTGTTTGATGATCTGAAACATTTAAGTGTGACAAACATGCAAAAAAATAAGAAATCAGGAAGGGAGCAAACACTTTTTCACACCACTGTATATTATATTACTGTAATACAAAAATTGTACTGCCTTTGGTCATTTAAATTAATAAAATAAAAATAAATTAATACAATTAAAATAATTGAATTGCTGTATTATTATTATTAGCTGTACTGCCTTTAGTAATTTAAATAACAAAAAATATTGAATTTCATAATTTTTTACTGTAATACAGCAAACTTGCATTGCCTTTGGTATTTTAACTAAAAACAAAATCATTGAATTACAGTATTTTTTTAACGTAATACAGCAAACTAGTTGTACTGCCTTTTATTTTATTTATTTTATTTTATCCCCTTTTCTCCCAATTTGGAATGCCCAATTCCCACTACTTAGTAGGTCCTCGTGGTGGCAAGGTTACCTCAATCCGGGTGGTGGAGGACAAGTCTCAGTTGCCTCCGCTTCTGAGACCGTCAATCCACGCATCTCATCACGTGACTCGTTGTGCATGACACCGCGGAGACTCACAGCATGTGGAGGCTCATGCTACTCTCCACGATCCACTCACAATTTACCACGCATTCCATTGAGAGCAAGACCCACTAAGCACGACCATGAGGAGGTTACCCCATGTGACTCTACCCTCCCTAGCAACCAGGCCAATTTGGTTGCTTAGGAGACCTGGCTGGAGTCACTCAGCACACCCTGGATTCGAACTCGCGACTCCAGGGGTGACGGTCAGCGTCAATACTCGCTGAGCTACCCAGGCCTCCAGCCTTTGGTAATTTAAATTAAAAAAACATTTAATTATTTGTAGCTGTAATACAGCAAAAAAACTGAAAAGAATAGAAATTGTGCTTAATATATGGCACATTGCAAAAAAAAAAAAAAAAAAAAAAAAAAAAGAGTTTTGTGGCTTTTAGGTCCATGTCTAAAAGCTTTAAGGACATATGTATGCTGCTGTACTCTTAAAAGTTGACAAAACTCATTTTACCAGATTTAAAATGCACTTTCTTTCTCTGCTGAGAAAGCAGACCAAAAATATTGATGACTCATGTTGCACTAAACTGATTTTTTTCCAATCAAACACTCTTTAGAATGAGAATGTTCCTCTCCCTCCAACTTTAGCAAGCAGTAAATCTTGGATAATGGCTGTGATTTGTCAATTTGCCAACAGATGCTTCAGCAAATAATCCAGCACTTTGAGAACAATGTTCCCCAAAGACAAACTGGAAGGATTTTGGGCATTTCATCCTCTACAGTGCACAATATAGTTAAAAGATTCAAGGAATCTGGTAAAAGCTCGGTGCGTAAAGGGCAAGACGAAAAACACTTCTGAATGTGCGTGATCTCTGATCCCTCAGACGCCACTGTCTTAAAAAACATCATTCATCTGTAATGGATATCATGAACATTAGCTTGGGATTACTTTAGTAAACCTTTGTTAGTCAACACCACTCGCCGCTGCATCCACAGATGCAAGTTAAGACTTTACTATGTAAAGGAGAAGCCATACATCAACACTGTCTTTATGTCATGATACTTTAAAAGTAGCATGCTATTTTGAACATAGCATGTCCTTGTCAAGTGATGTAACAGGGTCTTTAATGGTCCTCAAAACAGAGCCAATCTTTTATTTTTTCATTTGATTTTGGGGTGAATGCACTGCTCTCTGCCTAAATGGTGGAGTAAGTTGTTGCTGAAAATCACTATACAATCAATGTACTACAAAATATATATTATGAATGTCACTGCTGCTACAGACAACTTAAAAAAGAACACAAAATCAAAACTCTAAATTGTAAAAAAGAAACACAATCTGCAAGAGATCACACCTTTTACAATAGGTGGTGGGGGGTTGGGGAAATCAAATTGAGGGAGAATCACACACTGTCTGCGAGGAAAAGCCACCTAGGATAGTGGCAGAAGAGGTACTATGGCAACAGTCTAAAAATGGCAAGGCAGCGCTTAATTAAATAACGTTTCGTGTGGCAGGTGTGTAGATGCCAAGCGAGGTGAAGTAACGCTAGCGATAGGCTTCGAGGTGGGCTGCTCCCTCACACCTGATGGTTAAATGAAGCATTGCCTCCGGTGCATAACTGCAGTGCTCACATTTACACGATACAGTAATGAAGCACTGTAAGATTAACTGCAGTGCTGCTACCCAAGACATGCGGTAAACCTGCCTGAAGACCTAAACATTCTCTAATTCTCAATGAACAACTTTGTTGTCAAATAATTCCCCTACAGATAAACCTGCAACTTTGAAACAGTGGCTTTCAGTCTCTTATTATTTGCTTTGAAGCCATCTTTGTACCATACACTATATATATATATATATATATATATATATATATATATATAACTTTTAGCAGATATATGCATTTAAATTGTAGTCTTTTCTGACAAAAAACTTTGGTGACTCATCTTGAACTCAACTAGCTTTTTGTCCAATTAAATGCTCTCTAGAATAAGAATGCCCCTCCCCCTAATACAGCACAACAGAAGTAAAAATCATATTCATTTTATCCATAGGGGAATTTATTTTTGAAGAAATATTTCAGGTTCAGTACAAGTTAAACTCAGTTGACAGTATTTGTGGCAGAATGTTGATTAGTTCACCCCAAAATGAAAACGTTGTCATCATTTACTTACTCTTGTATCTTTTAAAAGCCTTTCGTCATGTAGTGGGTATTTGTACTTGGTCACTTCATGCGTATTTACTGATCTAATGCTAACTGATTGAATAAGCACATTCCATTTACACTTGGCTACATGAATGTTTCTGCGCCAAACGGATATAAATCAGATCTTCAATTCGCACTCTATATGCAAATAAAACAGAGTTCACTTCCGTGATTATGCAAAAAATGCAGGGCAGTGAATTTAAAAGTTGTGATTTTATTATAAGTGACTTTGCCCAGTGTGCGTGTGTGTCTGTCTGTGTGTATGCGTGTGCTGTGCATTTTTTCCCTCGGGGCTTGCCGTAAGTTAGATATGTCCATGCATGTCAGCTGCACTTATTGTCAGGAGAAATACAGGCTGCTCTGGAAAAAGACAGTGTGGTTGTTTCAAGGAGCACAATACTTGTTGACCCCTCTCCAAACATAGCACTTATGGTTGTGACCATAAAGCTCTATTTTGGTCTCGTCACTCCAAATTACAGTGTGCCAGAAGCTGTGAGGCGTGTCAAGGTGTTGTCGGGAATATTGTAACTGGGCTTTTTTGTGGCATTGGTGCAGTAAAGGCTTCTTTCTGGCAACTCGACCATGCAGCTCATTTTTGTTCAAGTATCGTCGTATTGTGCTCCTTGAAACAACCACACCATCTTTTTCCAGAGCAGCCTGTATTTCTCCTGAGGTTACCTGTGGGTTTTTCTTTTTATCCTGAACAATTCTTCTGGCAGTTGTGGCTGAAATCTTTCTTGGTCTACCTGACCTTGGCTTGGTATCAAGAGATCCCCGAATTTTCCACTTCTGAATAAGTGATTGAACAGTACTGACTGGCATTTTCAAGGTTTTGGATATCTTTATATCCTTTTCCATCTTTATAAAGTTCCATTACCTTGTTACGCAGGTCTTTTGACAGTTCTTTTCTGCTCCACATGGCTCAGTATCTAGCCTGCTCAGTGCATCCATGTGAGAGCTAACAAACTCATTGACTATTTATACACAGACACTAGGTGTGGGAAATTAACCTTTAATTGCCATTTAAACCTGTGTGTCACCTTGTATGTCTGTAACAAGGCCAAACATTCAAGGGTATGTAAACTTTTGATCAGGGCCATTTGGGTGATTTCTGTTATCATTATGATTTAAAAAGGAGCCAAACAACTATTTGATAATAAATGGCTTCATATGATCACTATCCTTAAATAAAAGGCAGTTTTTTTGCATGATCAGTCATATTTTCAAAATCAATGCCAAAATTTCACAATTTCTGCCAGGGTATGCAAACTTTTGAGCACAACTGTATCGTTGCAGTAGTATCAGTGTCATCATAAATTGTAACCGCCGGATATTACGGCTGCATAAAGCGTGTTAGCGCATTAGCGTCATGAATACAAAATGTAAAAAAGACAAATTACAAATTTTCTACAGCATATATATTACTTTAAATAATCATTGAGTGGTGAAAACAGCACTTTTACTGACCTCATGTGAATTCTACTCATACAGTGAGGGATAAAGTCATTGATAACACATTTTTAAGGTTTTACATGTAGCGTCCTCATATATAAATGCTCCTCTAAACACCTCCCACCTAGAACTTCTTTTTACCCCTGAACGACGAATGCAGAACAACTTCTCCGCAGGGCCTTAAGAGACTTTTGCTGTTCACTAGATTGTGAGGACCTCATAAAATTTCTGACTAAGGGTTTTATGCATTATGCTACTTTAATACCGTCATGTCAAGTCAGGTCGTTCAAGAAAGTTCAAGGTTTGCCTTTGAGGGGCCTGGGTAGCTCAGTGGTAAAGACGCTGACTACCACCCTTGGTGTATGCTAGTTCGAATCCCAGGGCGTGCTGAGTGACTCCAGCCGGGTCTCCTAAGCAACCAAATTGGCCCGGTTGCTAGGGAGGGTAGGGTCACATGGGGTAACCTCTTTGTGATCGCTATAATGTGGTTCGCTCTCGGTGGGGCGTGGATGCCCCAGTGGATGGCGTGAAGCCTCCACACGTGCTATATCTCCGTGGTAACGTGCTCAACAAGCCACGTGATAAGATGCGCGGATTGACGGTCTCAGATGCGGAGGCAGCTGAGATTCGTCCTCCGCCACCCGGATTGGGACGAGTCACTGTGCCACCACGAGGACTTAAAGCACATTGGGAATTGGGCATTCCAAATTGGGAGAAAAAGGGGAACTGTTTGACCGTTAATGGAGTTCAAAGGGTTTGGACTGGCCCTCACACACATCTGTATGAGAACCAGACTCTCATTTTTCATCCGCCTGCTGACATAAGACAGGTAGAGTGAGTGTACCAGTGAGTCTAGGACAGACACCGGTCTAATGCAATCACACACTCACTGGCCAGCCTTAATCAATCATACCTCCAGCTCAGAGTGAATGAAGACCACCCTGGATGAACAAGCTGGGACATTTAACTTAAACAGCTGAGCAGAAAAAAAATCAACACTAACAGTAGGCAAAAACAAAATGAGTTTGCATTCCAAATGCATTTAACTTCTGTACAGCGAGCGAAAACATCTCTAGACTTCTGAACATTTGAAAGTTCCATAGGAGTAAAAACTCTCTGAACACCTTAGGGACATTTATTAAGAAAAAGTCAGATTACTTCGAAAATTAAAAGCACACCTCTCCTCAACATGCCAGACGATTTGAACTATAATTTATGTCCGTAGCACAAACAATGTGGGATGAGTTAATTGCCGAAATGTAATTCTTGTGGTAAGCGGTTTGTAGCAAACACCACTTATAATGTCATATACTTTGGTTTAGAAACCAATTTTTCCAGTAACTTGAATTGTTTTTTCTCAGTTGAGCAGCTACCAACCAACAGCTGCATTCCTGATGTGACCTCACTCCTTATCCACACCTTCGCCTGATGGGTTGAGCTGCTATTATTAGTCCAAATCAACAAGCAACTATAACTAGCTAGGTTTGGTTCATCCCTGCCTCTTGTCCAGGTCACGGCTCTCAGCAGGCGCTCTGATTCTCTTGCGCTCGTTTAGACAAGCCCCGCCCTTCCCCTGCTTTTATAACGAGCTGAGTCGCTGGTCTTCTGTGTGTGTGTGTCACCTCCGCGGCGGGGTTGAGGGCCATGAAAGCCGACAGAGTCTCGGGTTCAGCCCAGCTCATTATTTCTGTGTGTGTGTCTTACCAACTGCTCTGACTTCACGCAGAAGAGCTGAACTGTCTTGGCGGCATTCTTGGCCACCGCCATTGTCAGGCCAGGGTCCACTGATGCAACGTTCATCTCACTAACAGGTAGAAAACACACAGCATCAACTATCAACAAATCACAGTCAGTAAGAACAGTGTATATGGATAGTTCACACAGATATGAAAATCTGTTATTATTTACTCACCCTTACGTGTTTCCAAACTAGTTCGATTTTCTTTCTTGTGTTAAACAACGAAACACTCGAAGAATGTACAAGCCAATATTTTGTCATACAACGAAAGTGGACAGAGATTTTTACTACCACGTTCTATTAAGCACAATAAAAGTACCACAAAAGTGTTCCATGTGTCCCTATTTTCCTTTAGAATATAGTGCTCTATATTTTAGGTACTCTGAAGTCATATGATGAAATCTAAGTCGCTACTCACCGATCTTTCTTTTCGTCGCATCTCTGAAATCTAATTTGCGATAGAGTATTTAAATATGTTGAAGCCAATATGAGAACATTGTTGGTTGTAATCTAATTACTTTGAAGTACAAAACTAGAGTACCTCATTACAGTTACTGACTTACAATTAAGTTAATTACTTAATTACAGATAATTACAAATAAGTAAATTTCTTGGGTTACATGTTTCTTTTTTTTCTTTGTGCATGACACCGCGGAGACTCACAGCATGTGGAGGCTCATGCTACTCTCCACGATCCACGCACAACTTACCACACGCCCCATTGAGAGCGAGAACCACTAATCGCGACCACGAGGAGGTTACCTCATGTGACTCTACCCTCCCTAGCAACCGGGCCAATTTGGTTGCTTAGGAGACCTGACTGGAGTCACTCAGCACACCCTGGATTCAAACTCGCGACTCCAGGGGTGGTAGTCAGCGTCAATACTCGCTGAGCTACCCAGGCCCCCGGGTTACATGTTTCTGAAATAATATTATTTGTGTAGAACATGAATTATGTTAATATGTATGTCTGTTTGCGTTTCTGTGACAGTCGAAGGAAGTGTGCTCCATAACAAGTTATTGTAAGGGTGAAACGTGGTTCTGAGTGTATGACTTGTGTTCGATGATGAATTAGAAAGAAATACTGACATTATTTTTAATTCTTTGAGCAGAAAAAATATATGTTTTCTATAAAAAGGTAAAAACGTTTTTAGAAAACAACAAAAAGAATGAGTAATGTTATTACTTCAGTATAAGTCAGTAATATGATTGCAATTTTAGTTTAGAGAAGATTAGTAATTTGTAGTAAATTACGGTTTTGATTAAATTACCCAACACTGTACAGTTAAAACAATGACTAGTTAGATTTATTAAATTTTTATTAAGTTTTTGCACACTGTTTTTCTAAGTAAATATTTAATGGTATTAAATTAAATTAAATCTACTTAACTTCATGACATAATATTGATAAAAGTGAGTAAATTCAACTTAAAATTTTTTGTTAATACAGTAACTTTTATTTACAAATATGATGTACGTGGTATACGTAGTAAAATTTAAATTAACATTTTATTAGAAATTTTCACATTTTTAATTTTCCTTACAAACACTTTTTTTCTTTTTTCTCTTCTCCCCTTTTCTCCTGAATTTGGAATGCCCAATTCCCAATGCGCTCTAAGTTCTCGTGGTGACATTGTGACTCGCCTCAATCCGGGTGGCGGAGGACGAATCTCAGTTGCCTCCACGTCTGAGACCGTCAACCCGCGCATCTTATCATGTGACTTGTTGAGCGCGTTACCGCGGAGACCTAGCTCACACTATTCTCCGCAGCATCCACGCACAACTCGCCGCGCACATTTCACCACTTGCCCCATCGAGAGTGAGAACCACATTATAGTGACCACGAGGAGGTTACCCCATGTGACTCTACCCTCCCTAGCAACCGGGCCAATTTGGTTGCTTAGGAGACCCGGCTGGAGTCACTCAGCACACCCTGGATTCAAACTCACGACTCCAGGTGTGATAGTCAGTACTCAATACTCGCTGAGCTACCCAGGCCCCACAAACACGTTTAATCATGTATCACATGACATACAGAAACTTTCCACAGAAAAAAATAATGCATGCTATGTAGTAGTTTTTTTTTTAATTTAATGAACAGGTAATTTTGAGTAGAAAATGAAAGTCATACTTACCAAATATAGCAACAAAATCAACAATAAAAATGGTGTAAATAAACTTGAAACCATGTGAGCTCATTAATTATTCATGCCGGGAACACCAGCTTCGTAAAATTAAGTAAAATGTACTTATTTTATTTACCTGTGAAATGTACTCAAATAAGCGAATAAATACGACAAGGTTTTCTACTTTTGGACTGATACGTGATGCCGCACTGTAAAGATAACAAACAATCATAAATAATATTTACTTATAAGTTAGAGCATTGATTTTTACATTTTACTCAATATTTCCAAGTTCACACCTAAAATAACGTATTCAATGTAGAAAGTAATTAATTAACGTAGTATATATATATATATATATATATATATATATATATATATAAACTATGCTCTTTATTCTTATTTTGTTCTTTTCCTTTGTAAAGTGCCTATAAAAGCTACCTTCACCACAAAATCATTTTTACCAGTGTTCAAGATAAATAACGTTGAATATTCAGAAGTGCAAATGAGATTTGAGAGCCATTAACGAGGGGACATTTTCAGTGTATAGCGACTTAAGCGAGTCTGTTTCTCACACAAAGCTATCGAATGGCTTCAGAAGCCTTGGAATATAGTGCACAAGTCACATGGACTACTTTTACGGTGGTAAATATTTTTTTGTCCTTTATAGAGCATGGCAGCAAAGATCACTGCCCATTTGCAAAATATTGTGTGTTTTCTATTTATGAAGTTAAGTCGTATGGGTTTGGAACGACATGAGGGTGAGTAAACAATGACAGAATTTTCATTAATGGGTGAATAATGGGTTTAAATGCTTATAGTTAATGGCATATTTAATAACCATACAGTATGTAAAAGTGGAGGTGTACCTGGCTATGGTCTTTATGATGCTGTCCAGTTCATCGTTAGAGGGCGGGTTTCGCCCCCCTTGGGGGAAAACAAGGTTGATGGGGTCAAAGAGACGGGACAGAGACTTGGACAGGTACGCCGCTTCATACGGCTGCAGGGAAACCTTTAGGTCTTTCTCGGGACTGCAACAAAACAAGTCCGAAATTCTAATCTTCGCTGAGAGCATTCAAGGAATGAATTCTCAGTTTAATGTAATATCTGTAATATCATTCTGCAAAAAGCTAAAGGCTGGTAGTCTTTTTAATATGTTTTACAGTCATCTTGACACAAAATACCATTTAGAAACTTTGATAACAAGAAACACGTTTTGTGAACAAATTGTTAAAGCAACTAAATCGACATTCACCCTAATATAATTGCACTTACACGTGCCTTTCATGCCCCTAACCAATAGGTATAAAAACAACAAGAAAAAACGAAAAGTAGCGAGAAAGAGACAGAATAGAAGAAAAAGCAGCGAGAGAAACTTCTAGTGTCACCTTCTCCATTTCTCATCTTTCGGTCTCTTTAAACTTAACCCAACAGATGCACTTCCAAAGAAACTGCCTACAGTAAACAACTCTTCCACAAAGACCTTTTCAAAAGTAGTTTACGAGTGCCAAATATAGATCTACTTTCTAAATCTAAAACAATACAAAAACAGTTTACCCTAAATCACCCTGACACATCAAACGCATTTGCCAGCTTTTGACGATCCCAGTTTAATTGCAGGTTGCCAGCAGCGTCATGCATCTTGACAAGCGTACTAGAGCTGAATTATGTGATACAGGCTAATGTGCATAAAACAAGGATAATGAGATCTTAGAGTTTGATAGTGTTGGACAACGTGTCTAAGAGTGGAAGGGTTTCTTTGCTTTTAAATACAAATTTCAATTCAGGTGAAATGCAGATGTTAAAGTCTGATTGATTCGAGAGTTATTGAGCGCACTTTGCGGGAAGACAGAATCTTTGTTGTGCTATCAGGAATGATTGGGAGAACGATAGTTTGAATAGCTGACAAACGAACGTCTGCCTTTTATGAGAAGAAACTGACATTTTTGTTGGAAAGTTGGTTTACAGCTTCCTAACAAATTAAATCAGTCACACACTCCATTTTAGGGACTGATATAGTTTATTGCCAAAAACAAACGAATTAGTATGGCCTCCCATTAAAAACATTGACAAACTTAGTAAACGTAGTTTTACGCCAGAATACGACAGAATTACTACAGTTATTGTTGCTGTAAATTGTATGCATCATAGTATAAGCCACTTGAGTATGGACAATCTCAAAATGAAATGTCTGTATCATATTTAACTCCAAAATCAAAAGTAAAAAAATATATTTGACATAAAGAAAATCAAGTCTATTTGAAGAGCATTGCAATACAATAATATAGTAATGAAAATCAGCCTGTCCAGACACATTTTTCATGAATACATAAAATTGATATAATGTATACTTTTGTGCTTTACCAATGTTCGCCTGTGGGTCCAAAAGGGGGCGCTATGTCGCGAATAAAGTTTACGCTTAAATTGTTCAAGTCTCCAAATACAAAAGTCAGGCATATGGGGTATCGTTAGAAAGCTTAGAATCTGAACTTTATAGATAACCATCACTTGTGCATTCATGTTACATAAAATAACAAAATAAGGCCTGAAATAATTTGTGTCGCAAATCATCGCCACCTAGAGGTCATGTGTTAGAAAAATGTATTTTAATATACAAATCTCTCAGGTAGCACGTTAATAGACAAATCATACATCAAATGAAAGCTCTCATTCTCAGAACTGCGACTGTACAGCTTATTTTACTGCCCATATATCACAGTTTGAAAGGTTTTCAAAACAATCTTTATGATGTGATTTCTGTTATGCGCCAATCACTGCTGCTGTAAGCCCAAATAGCTAAAAACAAATTATATCTGCTTTTACCTTAGGCAGTTTTCTAAACAATTTGACATACTTGTCTGTGAGCTTGTTTGTGTGAATAATCCAATGTTATATCTTAGATGTCCAGAACAAAATATGCGGCCCAGCAGTAAAGCATTTTAAACAAATCATTGGAAATATATGTTATTGATGATAAACTGTTATGCATCATCATAAAGGGGAGGATGACAGCTTTCCAATGACACCTAGATTGAGCATCTAGTCCACTCAGAGGCCGAGATATTCTATGAAATAATGGGGGTGGTGCGTGAGCTGAAAATTAGACTGAGTGTCTATGGACGAGCACATCTGTGAGGGATAAAATTAGCGTTAGAGCGCCACCTACATTTTAGATGGGCATTTTGCAATGGAATTAAAAATTATTTTTTTCTGGTACTTGCTGCCATCTAGTGGAATCAAATAAGTGAACAGAACCAGAATTAAATGCTTACAAATTTAAAACAAAAACAATCTATTCATCATAAGACTGTAAACATATAAAATTTTCTAAAAAAAATGTAAATTAAAAAAATTAGACCAATTAGTCCATAGCATGTATAAATGGTGAGCTTTTAAATTTGAGTGTGAAAAATTGCAGGCGGCAGCCAAAAGCCAAAAAAATGTCCCAGAGTTGAAGAGGTTAAATTATATATAATTTTTATAACTTTTTTGCTTTACGGTAATAAAAGTGCTTAATTGTTATGAAAATTATGTCGCAAAGCCTTAATTTTCTTTTTGCAAAACATAAAAAAAATACAACTGCAATATATAAAATTACTTTATATGAAATTATAAAATTATATTATAAAAAAAAATCTCAACCATATTTTGACTGTCAAAACTATGGTTATTATGGTAAATTTCTGTATGGGTCTAAATTCAATCAAACTGTATTGTTTCAGATTGCTAAAAAACAGAATTATGAAACCTGATGCAATAAGAGACTATGTACATATAAACATATGCATTTATCCTGTTAGTACTCACTCATAGTCTGGTTTGGTCCTGGTGAACAGGTCATCTGTATCATTCTCTGACACTGTCAGCTCCATATCCAGACCTGCACCGCTGCTCACTAGCGCCCCCTGTATACTGGCACTATACTGCTGCAGTCGCTTCCACAGCTCATTATACAGCCTCAGGAGTTTAGGATACTCTCCCTCCAGAGCCTGTTTCAGGAAGGTCAATGCTGAGAACAAAGAAAATATAACAAGACAACAGAGGTTGAGAAATGGACACATGAATAAATGATGTACAGATGATGAAAGACCCATGTGACGCCATTTGAATTAGAACGGACCAGAAATACAAGCCTGGATTGTGTCATTACGCTTTAAGACAACGTGAAATCCGAATCGAAAATTCTGTTTCATATAAATATTCTGTTTCACTCCAAAACGCATTACAGAAATTAAATGCATTGTTGATGCCATTTCAAAATGTCTTTAACCTCTTCAACTCTGGTGCATTTTTGGGCTGCCGCCTGCAATTTTTCACACTCAAATTTAAAAGCTCACCATTTTCACATACTGTGGACTAACTGCCAATAAGTGGTCTCATTTTTTCAGATACACCCCAAATAAAATAAAAAAGACACATTGTGTATGTTTACAATCTTATGATGAATAGAATAAAAAAATAAATAAATAAAAAATGTCCTAAATTTGTAAGCCTGTAATTCTGGTTCTCTTCTCTCCATCTCCCTCCAAGTAGTCTTATTTTATTCCACTAGATGGCAGCAAGTTCGATAAAAATAATTTTTCCTCTATCACCTTCCCTCACAGAATGTTGATCTGATATGTAGGTGGCGCTCTAACACATTTTAGCTCTCGTCCATAGACATTCAGTCTAATTTTCAGTTCATGCACCACCTTCATTGTTTCATCGAATATCTCGGCCTCTGAGTGGACTAGAAGCTCAATCTAGAAAACTGAGATCCTCCCCTTTGCGATAACATATAACATTTTATCATCAATAGTGGAAACATATATCTGATGATTTGTTTTTAATGCTTTTCCTGCTGGACTGCATATTTTGTTCTGGACATCTAAGAAACAGACAAGTAAAAAATGGCTAATTTTTTAGAGAACGTGCTAATGTAAAATTAGATGTAATGTTTTGAGCTATTTGGGGCTTACAGCAGCAGTGACCGGCGCCTTAAAGAGATGTTTGTATTTGATGTCTTACAAATATCATATTTCACTTTGTGATTATTTTGGTGGCGCTGATTTGCGACACAAATGTTTTCAGGCATTATTTTGTTATTTTATGTAACATAAATGTAGAAGTGAGTCCGCAGAGTTGAAGAGGTTAAAGAGAAACTGACCATATTTTGACATTAGGTGTACATGAGACGTTGTCTTAAACAATGAATGGAAAAAATCTATATTGCAAAAGCAGTGAGCCAAGTTGTTGCAGCTATGAAATCCTCTCGTTGTGCCTCGGTGAGCTTAAAAACCACAAATCCCTTATCTCCAACCACTCTGACAATAACATCATCAAATAAAGAGAATACAAACGGCAAAATGACAGAGCCAAATGGGTGAAGTGTAATAAAATGCATTTTCATTAATATGGTAATAACCTAACTTTACAGGTGAGTAAATGCTCATTACAAATATATTATGCAGATTGTTCCCTATTCAGATGATTTGACTAATGCATAATTGAGCAGTTCAGCACGCAAGCCTCTTAAAATAGGTTTCAACCTTTGTTTCGCCACCACATGAACGTTCGTTCAACTAGGAGTTAAAAGGACGTTTCTAAAATATTGCTGCAAGTGAAGCTTAATTTTCCTCACTTTATAAAACTGCCATGCAGCATATTTCAAAACAGAACTATTCAAACACGTTTGTTGACCGTCAGGAAATTTTTCCTCAGGGAAGGAGGTGAGGTGCGTATGAGATGTGGCAGAACGGAGAAAGGTCTCTATGATATTCTGGTCTTTAGATATGGCTCAGGTCCCTCCTTCAATGTAAGTGTTGGGATGTTTTTGTCAGGTGAAAATCATATAACTTAGAAAAAAGTAAGATTTGATCATTCACATCCATTGCACAAGTGGTGCAGGATGAGCAGCGCGCTGAAGTTTGGAGAACATAAGGTTATAAGAGCCAAAAATCAAGCTAAAAATAATAAATAAAAGCAGCACTCTAACTGTTATCAACTTCATTCATATGGGTCCCAGGGGTTTAAGCAATGCTACAGGCAAAGACAGCTTCATATCGAACATTCAGAGAGACTTTGGCTTCAGCCTCTGACTTGCTCTTTGAAAGGCAAACAGCTCGGGAACGAATTCTGGGAAGAGGCAAGGAAGCTCTCAGCAGTCACAAAGTATTTTAGGACAAAGAGGGAGAGATAAATCATTTATAAAAAGATCTTCTTTGAAGGCTTGAGGAGCAGTTGATGTCTTCCGAGTCCATAACAATCGACCGGAAACTAAAATGTTTTCTGGCGGTCTCTAGGAGCCGTAAAGGTTTGCGAGAGCATCTTTGGCTACAACGTTTTCTTTTTGTGAGGGTAGTTTGTCAAACAGGTATATGAATAGTGCACCAAACATTGAGAATTCTGTCATTATTTACTTGGTATTTACTGAAGTCTGTATGCTGTTATTAACAACTTCAGTTTTAGTCTATAGTCTATTCCTGATTCACACACAACGCTATTGTATGACTTTAGAAAACTTGTAATTTATGAGTGATATGGGCAACTTTTATGGTCCTTTTTGGAGCCATGGTCACTATAAACAGTCACTCTTTGTTAAAACATAGCATAAAGACTCTTCAAAACTAAATAACAACAGAATTTCCATTTTGGGGTACACTATCCCTTTAAAAGTCGTGCAGTGTAAGCCCCTTGGGTGTGGCGAGTATCATTTTTCAAACAGGGCTTGATAAAGGCTTAGAGGAGAATAATGCACAAACATTTGGATAATGAAAGTGATGTAAAAGCCCCTTTTTGCTTTCTATTGATCAGAGGGAGAGGAGCACAGATCGTCATTAGCTTGTAATAACAGGCAGCGATCAATAGGGCCGTACCTTCAAGGCCTAGGTTTAAATTACAGCGATTTTAAAGGGAGGACGTGCCAACTGAGATCCTTCGGCTTCTAATTAAGATGGGCATCCAGTGCCATCATGAGCAGGGGTTAAATGAGGGGGCTCTGTTGTCTCTGAGAATGTACTCTATAATAAGGCCACAAAAGTGACGAAGTGATGAAGTCAGTAATGATATTCAAATTTATTCATTTGGCAGAAGCAATTAGCTTATCTACAACAACGTTTTGTCTTGGGGTGGGCTCTTTCGTCAAAGTGGTGATTGCTACAGGGAACTGAGCCTATTATAGATTCATGGTGCTGTTCTATGACGACAATGCTTAAAAGTTGCTAAAACAAATTCCATAGACTATGGTTAATATAAAATATAGCCAATAACAAAGTATAGCACAGTCAATGAAATCCATCCCAACAAAATTTGAATGCTTTTTAGAAAGAAAAGCCTTTGCTTTGGTTGAACCTCATTGGAGTCAAATGCACCTCACGCATGAATAGGGTTGGGAAGTGAGAACCGGTTCCATTTTTAAAACAATACTGAAAGCAAAAATTTTCTTGTAACGGTTCACGAACATGCTATTTTCTGCCAACGCAAATGGACAATCATACTAAAATACTATGACAATGTTTCCTGCATCGCAATTAAGTGGCAGCGCTGCCCCTCTACTGAATCTACAGTGCGAAACAAAGAGTGAGATCAGTGTAGTCCGATTCCCAAATGAATTACTCTTATAAGATGGTTCTTTTCTTAATCTATAGCGTGAAAACTAACACCATGTCCAGTGTAGTCCTATTCACAAATGAATAACTTATATGAGATGGTTCTTTTTAGTGAATCAAAAACATACAGTGACCAGTGCAGTCCAATTCCCGAACTAATGTCTCTAATGAATCAGTTCTTTTGAATCTGCAGCACAAAACATGCAGTGCGACCAGTGTAGTATGATTCCCGAACTAATGTCTCTAATGAACCGGTTCTTTTAAATCTGCAGCGCAAAACATACAGTGCGACCAGTGTAGTCCAATTCCCGAACTAATGTCTCTAATGAATCGGTTCTTTTGAATCTGGAGCACAAAACATACAGTGCGACCAGCGTAGTCTGATTCCCGAACTAATGTCTCTAATGAATCGGTTCTTTTGAATCTACAGTGCAAAACATACAGTGCGACCAGTGTAGTATGATTCCCGAACTAATGTCTCTAATGAATCGGTTCTTTTTAGTGAATCAAAAACATACAGTGCGACCAGTGTAATCCAATTCCCGAACTAATGTATCTAATGAATCGGTTCTTTTTAGTGAATCAAAAACATACAGTGCGACCAGCGTAGTCTGATTCCCGAACTAATGTCTCTAATGAACCAGTTCTTTTAAATCTACAGCACAAAACATACAGTGTGACCAGTGTAGTCCAATTCCGGAACTAATGTCTCTAATGAACCGGTTCTTTTTAGTGAATCAAAAACATACAAGGACAGTGTAGTCCAATTCCCAAACTAATGTCTCTAATGAACCGGTTCTTTTAAATCTGCAGCGCAAAACATACAGTGCGACCAGTGTAGTCCAATTCCTGAACTAATGTATCTAATGAACCGGTTCTTTTGAATCTGGAGCACAAAACATACAGTGCGACCAGCGTAGTCTGATTCCCGAACTAATGTCTCTAATGAATCGGTTCTTTTGAATCTACAGTGCAAAACATACAGTGCGACCAGTGTAGTATGATTCCCGAACTAATGTCTCTAATGAATCGGTTCTTTTGAATCTGCAGCACAAAACATGCAGTGCGACCAGTGTAGTATGATTCCTGAACTAATGTCTCTAATGAACCGGTTATTTTAAATCTGCAGCGCAAAACATACAATGTGACCAGTGTAGTCCAATTCCCGAACTAATGTCTCTAATGAACCGGTTCTTTTTAGTGAATCAAAAACATACAGTGCGACCAGTGTAATCCAATTCCCGAACTAATGTCTCTAATGAACCGGTTCTTTTTAGTGAATCAAAAACATACAGTGCGACCAGCGTAGTCTGATTCCCGAACTAATGTCTCTAATGAACCGGTTCTTTTTAGTGAATCAAAAACATACAAGGACCAGTGTAGTCCAATTCCTGAACTAATGTCTCTAATGAACCGGTTCTTTTAAATCTACAGCACAAAACATACAGTGTGACCAGTGTAGTCCAATTCCGGAACTAATGTCTCTAATGAACCGGTTCTTTTTAGTGAATCAAAAACATACAAGGACCAGTGTAGTCCAATTCCCAAACTAATGTCTCTAATGAACTGGTTCTTTTTAATCTACAGCACAAAACATACAATGTGACCAGTGCAGTCCAATTCCCAAACTAATGTCTCTAATGAACCGGTTCTTTTAAATCTGCAGCGCAAAACATACAGTGTGACCAGTGTAGTCCAATTCCCGAACTAATGTATCTAATGAACCGGTTCTTTTTAGTGAATCAAAAACTTACAGTGCGACCAGCGTAGTCTGATTCCCGAACTAATGTCTCTAATGAACCGGTTCTTTTAAATCTGCAGCACAAAACATAGGGTGTTTCTCAATTCTAAGGACGCAGAGAATGAACTTGTGTTCTTATGAAGACCAGTCTTGCCAAGCTACCTTGGAAGAACGAACTTGGAAGGACAGGAGGACGTAGAATGCATCTCATGCGAACTTTGAGATGTGCTGCAATCTTCCTGTTGCACAATTAACCGTCACAGCACATTTGAATCCAGTGAGAGATCTGGCATTATCACACCAGTGACAGCATGAATATCATCACACCAGTGAGGTTGTGCAGAACTAGTGACACGTTAGAATAAAGTCTGTAAACACTCGTTTTATCCTTCGTCTGCAACCATAGTACCGAGTTCTTGCCTACAAGTCACCATCCGATGCACCCTCGATTTCAAGGACACATCCAGGTAATTTCCTGCGTTCTCAGTACTTGTGTTCTTGAGGACTGGAATCGAACTTTGGCAGTAGATGATTAGAATCAGAATCAGAATGAGCTTTAATGCCAAATGTGCTCCCGAACAACAAGGAATTATTTTTGACTCAGTGACGGCTGAGTAGAACGGAGTCAGCAGCTCCAGTGGCAGGTTGAACTTCCTCAGCTGGCGAAGGACGTACAACGTATGATGATGTAGAACGAGTCCACGAGAACATAAAAACACAAAAGAATGCACGTTGAGAAACAGCCATACAGTGCGACCAGTGTAGTCCAAGTACTGAACTAATGTTTCTAATGAACCGGTTCTTTTGAATCTACAGCACGACCAGTGTAGTATGGTTCCCAAATGAATGACTCTTATGAGCTAATTCTTTTGAATCTATATCACGAAACACACAGCGTGTCCTTGTAAATCATTGGAGATGAGCCAAGTGTAATCTTTTCTCCATGGAGCCACAGAGACACAGGTAAAGTGTTGAGAGTTGGTGGAGTGCAGACTGCAGAGAAATCTATCAGAGAGTTTACAGGCTTGGAAAGAGAAAGGGTTAGTGCAAAGGCAGTGCAAAAGCAAAGGTAGAATAATGTACATGGGTAATAAGAGTTTCAATCCGACTGCAGTGTGATGAAAGAAAGCGAGAGCGGAGGAAAGGATAGAGACACGGCGCAGGAGGGGAGGTTGTGTAACTCATTCGCACACAAAATGAGCTTTTGAGATGCATGACGGGGCATTGACTTAAACAAAACCCTCAGACTGAGACTCACCAGCTGTGGCTTTCTTCAGCTCCTCTGAGAGCGTCTGAGTGACTGAACTCCAGAAGGTGTGTAAGATGTCAGGCCGCCCATCCTAAAGAGAGACAGAAAGAGGACAAGCTTTTAACACACATTACACTCACCTGCAACAGCTGAAGTTCACCATATGTCATGATGACATAGATGCATAAACACATTATTTAAACAAAGCTGTTAAGACTTCTAGTAGTGATTTCAACCCACAACCATACCACAAAGCACAGTGATATCCTTTAAGGCAGTGGTTCTCAACCTTTTTTTCCCCCATAGTAAACACATGGAAGCAACCCGTATAATGGAGTTTAGATAAACATTTTAATGCAAACAGGAACTTGACGATAGATTTGATTATTATGACTGATAAACGCCCCCATTTGTAACCTAACACCCCCTCGCTACTAATTTGCTCTCAGCGCCCCCTGGCATCCTTTGAACGCCCCTGTTGAGATCCCCTGCTTTAAGGGGTCATTTACACTGAAGAACAGGATTTTTCTTGCTCTTTTGAAACAAGATTTTGATGTTCTTTATAGACACACAATTTAATGCAAGACTTCCTCCACCCAGACTACTTATTACAACCAAACTCCAAAAACTACTAATTAGGACATGGTCATGATATTGACGTCACAATCACGAGCACAATAGAGGGATAGTTCACCCAAAAATGAAAATTCTCTCATCATTTACTCACCCTCAAAACATCCCAGATGTGTATGACTTTCTTTCTTCTGCAGAGCACAAATGAAGATTTTTAGAAGAATATTTCAGCTCTGTAGGTCCATACAATGCAAGTGAATGGTGGCCAGATCTTTGAAGCTCAAAAAGCACATAAAGGCAGCATAAAAGTAATCCATAATACTCCAGTAGGTTTAATCCATGTCTTCTGAAGCGATCCAGCTGGTTTTGGATGAGAACAGACCAAAATATAACTCCTTTTTCACTATAAATCTTGACATCTGCTGTCTCCTTGGCGATCACGATTTCAAGCTTGATTACACTTTCTAGCGCCATCTAGCGCACTGCGCATGCGTCAAGCACCAGGAAGTGTAATCGAGCTTAAAATCATGATTGTGTCCGAGACTGCAACGACAAGATGCACAGTGAAAAAGGAGTTATATTTTGGTCTGTTCTCACCTAAAACCAATTGGATCACTTCTGATGACACTGGAGTCTTATGGATTACTTTTATGCTGCCTTTATGTGCTTTTTGGAGCTTCAAAGTTTTGTACCCTATTCACTTTCATTGTACGGACCTACAGAGATATTCTTCTAAAAATCTTTGTGTTTCATTTTTGGGTGAACTATTCCTTTGAAGTCAACATGAAACCAAAATTGACCTTTATTTACTTCCTTTCTGCGCAACGAGCAACATCAAACAAAAATACGCTTTTTTTTTTTATAGCTTTCCGAATTCACCCTCCATCCACCACTGGTCGATCAAACAAATAGCCTCACGTCATTGGTTGAGCCAATGTTTGTGTTTTAGGTAGGACGGGACTCTCAAAACAAATAGAGCCATTTTATAGCGCCACAGAGACACAGTGTTTACAGTTTTCGAAGGAAATTAACCAATGAGTGGCTTACATATTGTTGTCTCTACATTTTAAGCTGAGAGAGTATTTTAAGACTGAAAAAATGACGGACCTTTAATTGCTTAACTTTATGACTAATAGACATTTCTGGTCTTACCATAAATGATTCGTCATTGCACGTTATTCTAAAGTAAAAAAAACAACAAATGTTATCTTTAATCAACGCGTAATAACTTCTTTGATGCTGAAATGACTGTCCTTTTTCGTCTAAAGTGACTTATGCTGTAAAATTTGCCGTCTAACATTTAATGATCCAATCCAACACTGATGTATATATAAAACAAGACAAATCAGTTCTAACGTTGATGGACGTGTGCTGCTGGTGCCAATCCAACCTCTACACACTACTGTGTGTGTGTGCGTGTGTGTGTGTGTGTAAGGAGGCTGGAGTGTCTCTGAATCATCCAATTAGAGCAGCAGTGAAGGTTTCTCGCCCGATCTTCACCCTGTCACCACTCGGCTAGACTGGGGGGTATTTTAATAAAGGCTGTTCTTCCCAAGGCTAATCGAGACACACAGTGTGTGTTTTATTTTTGTCAGTGTGTAAGTGTTACGCGACAGCATTGAGTGTGAAAGTAAACCCTCAAAAGTGAACACAAAAGTGACCAGCTAGGACAGCCCTTCTCACCTCTTAATAAACAGCTATTATACACACAAAACAATCAATAAATGTGTTGTATAATAGATGGATTCTCTGTCTCTTTTAATGCCAACATGAACGTTGGCAACCCATTTTACTTCCGTAATCTGACATGCTTTGGGGTGAAGGATATTCAGTGAGAAGAAATGGAAAAAAAGTAGGTAGGGACTAAATTGTATCCATTTGAAATTTATTGGATTGTAAAAAAGTAGGCGTTACAAAGGTCATTAAAGGCCATTCTGCCCTCTAACCCTGGCCCTTTGGCACTTTCCTTACCTCATCACTTCTGCTGTACTGCTGGAGAGAACAAAACCAACCAGTAATAGTGTTGAAGTTGTCAAAGAAAAGGACACAGCGTCTGCCGTACGGCTCACAAATCACCTGTGCTGAATGTCCCTGATGACTCACCGTACATCAGCCTAAAGGGCTTTTCAGTGACTGTACTGTGATTCAATGGCTCTCTATTATGACTCAATTTCTGTCGCTACAAAATGTGAGAATTCTCCAATGAAAAAAATGTGACAAGATGAAGAATGTCTTCAGAGGAGAACATTAAAAGTGGAAGATATTAATAATATATACAGCGGGGACCAAAAGTCTGAGACAACACTGAAAATCAGTAACAAGACAGGAGAAAGTGACTTATATAGGTTTGGAACGATATGAGGGTGAGTAAATAATGACAGTATTTTTATTGGGGGGGGGGGGGGTGATCTGTCCCTTTAAATTAAAATTAAAATACATAAATGCGTGTTTCTTCTTGTCCAAGGGGTTGACTTCGACTAAAACAGATTTCAACTTTATTTGCTATATGATAGTTTTCACCAGGCCTTCATCATTTATATTTGGCACTTTTGAATTGCCTTTTATGTATAGATTTGACTGTTTTCGCCTTGTCCCAGACCCAGACTTTCAATATTAAACTATGAAAATCCATTATAAAAATACTAATTATTACATGGTTAAAACTATAATTATATAAACAAAGAGTGGAACAAACATAAACCATTTCAATAGTTATTGTGTGAAAATTATTTCTTCAAAAATCCTGACTGTCCCGTCATTTCAATGCCAAAAATGTTGCCCCTAATAAAGCTCATGTACTTGTAAACCAAATCAGCAAATGTTTCAGTAAGAGCTTGCTTGACATGAAATATAAGCTTGAAGGGAAAAAAAAAACAAAAAACTAACAAATCAAGGTAAATATTACTTGAGCAGATTTTTATTTGCAGTCATTTCCAATCAAGCTGTAATATTAATTAACTGGGTGTATTTATATATGAAATTAGCCTTAGCCAGAAAGGAATCTAACAATTTATTTAAAAAACATTAAAAATGTCATTTCCATCACCGTTATTTCTACCACAGGATTCTATAATACACAACACAGAATTTGTGATGTGCCGGAAATGACACTGTGACAAATATCTCCAGTGATACATGTACAAACACTATTAGACTTTACAAATTAAAACAATTATTAAATGTGCTGCGTCCCAGTTTGCCTACTTGGCAAGTATTGGGACCATAACGTCATTAAATCACGCCTTGAAACAAAAGACCCTTCTGTTGCATTGCTACGTGCATCCTGTCACCATGCACTGACCTGTCAATCATCCTGATATAGTTGTATGATGACATGCATGCTCCTCATTTAATTTTTTACTTTCATTCATTCATTGCATTTAATTTGCGATACCCTACAATGCGTCATTAAAGATCTGTCGCAGGTGTTTTGTGTGGAGAGCCACTGATGTTTTGATATAATGATGCACGTAAAGTGTAGTTAATGCAAGTCAAACTCGTCTCTTTTCAGTGTGTGACGTTCACAATGTGTTGCAGTTGAAATATAACACCGATAACAGTTAAAGTTAAAGATGCGATCTTATGTTTCATCAACTAAAGTAAAAATCTTGCATTACCTTAACTCGAATGTTATACCAAGTTGGAAAGACAGAAAACTTGACTGACATTGTGCTGAATCACTTTATTTATTGTTTTTTTCCTCCCTATGGCAGTGTTACATACGGTTTACATCATTACAACAGTTTCTTGAAAGAGAATCTGACCTCCACTATATTTCAGTGATACAATAAATGACAAAAATAAAATGAAAACAGACAATTGTATTCATTTGGTTCATTTTCTGTTTGTAATAATAATACTGTTTTTAATCGATATGGTGCTGAGACTTTTCCTTAAACATTACTTTCGAAAAACAAGCTCTTAAGAATACACAAGGGCATCCACAATTAGCAGTAATAATACAGTAGATGGTCATAAAAGAATGCATGATGACAAAATGAGGATTATTAATCACTCATACCCTTTTCTGATCAATGTAAATGGAGTCACTTGATCGTTTGCAATTTAATGAGCCGATCAGCATCTTTGTCCGACAGCGAGAACAAAGTAGTTTCCCTTCACAGCGTTCAACCAAACTTACATAACGTTTAATGTAGGGATGGACCGATGTATCGGCTGCCGATATTTATCATCCAATTATTGACCATCCAATTACAAACCATTGGCATATCGGTTATAAGGATGAAAACGCCAATATGAAAAACGATGGTTTTGTTATAATGAATATGTAATACTCTGTGAATTCAAATGCACAATCCAAAAATAATAATAGCCACAATCTGTTGAAGGGTTTCCATTACTAAGAACATGTAATATTACATTTTTATTCTGTCTCGTTCTCAGGCTAATGAGAACGCCATAAATTGATGTGACAGTTGTGAAAGCGGCACTTACCTATAGACTACATAATAAGAGAAACCATCCAAAACGCAATCGGTATGATATCCAATAATGCTGCACGATTGATTGAATTAAGATTGAAATTGCAATATGGCTTTGCGCGATTACTAAACCGAAGACTGTTTCAAACTGTAAAAACAGAAGTGCAAAAATGTTTTAGAAGTACAAAATACCCTTTTTTATATCAATTATCATGTTTAGCCATTGTTGGTATGATAACTGGCAATATTAGCTGAAAGAGTGTTCACGGATCCATACTTTTTATTTTTTTTATTTCTCCCTATTTGGAATGCCCAATTCCCACTACTTAGTATGTCCTCATGGTGGCACGGTTACTCACCTCAATCCGGGTGGCGAGTTGCCTCCGCTTCTGAGACCATCAATCCGCACATCTTATCATGTGACTCGTTGTGCAAGACACTGTGGAGACTCACAGCATGTGGAGGCTCATGCTACTCTCCGCAATCCACGCACAACTTACCACACGCCCCATTGAGAGCGAGAACCACTAATCCAGACCATGAGGAGGTTACCCCATGTGGCTCTACCCTCCCTAGCAACCGGGCCAGTTTGGTTGCTCAGGAGACCTGGCTGGAGTCACTCAACACACCCTGGATTCGAACTCACGACTCCAGGGGTGGTAGCCAGCGTCAATACTCGCTGAGCTACCCAGGCCCCCCTCACGGATCCATACTTATAAAAATTACCCTGAAGTGAACAAGTTGGGCATCTGTGGAGATCTCTCACACCTGTGAGCCAGAAGGCTTGTTTGCTCCATAAAAGCATCTGAGAATCTGCTTTACTTGTGTAACTGTTAAATGTGGCTGTTTGCAGTTTTGTTTTTCAATGGGTGTGTGTGTGGGGGGTGTTTTGTGCCACAAATAAAGGTGTGAAATTGTGGGAGTTTGAAAACAACAACTTTCGAAGCGGAGGCAGAGAAAGAAAACACAAAACATGGCATTCACCCACCTTTTCACATCTCCAGGGAACCCGACCGCTGCTCTGTGGAGCTATACATCGACTCGGGCACAAAAGTCTTGTATATATGTTTTTCTATACTGCATATGCACCCCGTCTCTTTCCAAAGCCTTAAAAGCACTATGGAAATTTTAACTGCTTTTTGCAGGCTTTCTAGGGATTAAAGAGAAGTTTTCACTCTGCAACGTCTTTTAAACGACGGGCTGTTTGAACGCTTGGTGACACTCTGCCAATCATTCAGGGTGGTTTCAATTTCATATTATCCCTCGTGACAGTCATTGAGCATTTCCTTTAGACCCTGAAAATGATAAAATAACAGTCCCTAAAGCATGAGAATGATGTGACACTATTTCATCAGCGCTGTCTTTATTCTCCTCGTCACGCTGAAGAGATTCAGAGAAGTCATTTTTCGTACATAATCATAGTACGAGAAAAGTGGACAAATCTTGCAATACCACCCTCAAATATAACTTGTTTTCCTTCATTTTTTAAATGAAGAGTTGCTGGGGGGGGGGGGGGGTTGTCATGGGAACACCCACACTTGCCCTCTCCATTTCTGCAGACCTCAATCTTCTGACCAAAAATCTCTATTTTCAAGAGGTGATTAGAAGCCGCTCAACTCATCTCCCCTGAAACTGTTTACTGAGTGAAAATGAGAGGAATACCAACAGAGAGAGAGAGAGAGAGATTGTAGGTTTGTTGACAGACCATTTCTGTCTCTGACACAGATACGTCTACATTCGGAATGAAATACCAGCATACTACAAAAATAACGTGCATGTATGCATGTAATAGTATTATGTAACGATAACCACTTAAAACAGTAGTGCGTGACATTGTCACATTACCTCATTATGGTGTTTAATTCCCCGAGCACCATTATGTTATGATCACCGAAATAAATAGTTATTTAAATAGCTTTTAAATCATCATTTTGTGTAAAAATTTTGAACTAATCACAAAAACTTAAGGTAAATGTTCAGGTCATATTTCACCCCAAAATTAAAAGATGAAAATAATAATAATAATAATAATAATAATATTATATATATATATATATATATATATATATATATATCATACACAGGTGCATCTCAATAAATTAGAATGTCGTGGAAAAGTTCATTTATTTCAGTAATTCAACTCAAATTGTGAAACTCGTGTATTAAATAAATTCAATGCACACAGACTGAAGTAGTTTAAGTCTTTGGTTCTTTTAATTGTGATGATTTTGGCTCACATTTAACAAAAACCCACCAATTCACTATCTCAAAAAATTAGAATATTTTGACATGCCAATCAGCTAATCAACTCAAAACACCTGCAAAGGTTTCCTGAGCCTTCAAAATGGTCTCTCAGTTTGGTTCACTAGGCTACAAAATCATGGGGAAGACTGCTGATCTGACAGTTGTCCAGAAGACAATCATTGACACCCTTCACAAGGAGGGTAAGCCACAAACATTCATTGCCAAAGAAGCTGGCTGTTCACAGAGTGCTGTATCCAAGCATGTTAACAGAAAGTTGAGTGGAAGGAAAAAGTGTGGAAGAAAAAGATGCACAACCAACCGAGAGAACCGCAGCCTTATGAGGATTGTCAAGCAAAATCGATTCAAGAATTTGGGTGAACATCACAAGGAATGGACTGAAGCTGGGGTCAAGGCATCAAGAGCCACCACACACAGACATGTCAAGGAATTTGGCTACAGTTGTCGTATTCCTCTTGTTAAGCCACTCCTGAACCACAGGCAATGTCAGGGGCGTCTTACCTGGGCTAAGGAGAAGAAGAACTGGACTGTTGCCCAGTGGTCCAAAGTCCTCTTTTCAGATGAGAGCAAGTTTTGTATTTCATTTGGAAACCAAGGTCCTAGAGTCTGGAGGAAGGGTGGAGAAGCTCATAGCCCAAGTTGCTTGAAGTCCAGTGTTAAGTTTCCACAGTCTGTGATGATTTGGGGTGCAATGTCATCTGCTGGTGTTGGTCCATTGTGTTTTTTGCAAACCAAAGTCACTGCACCCGTTTACCAAGAAATTTTGGAGCACTTCATGCTTCCTTCTGCTGACCAGCTTTTTAAAGATGCTGATTTCATTTTCCAGCAGGATTTGGCACCTGCCCACACTGCCAAAAGCACCAAAAGTTGGTTAAATGACCATGGTGTTGGTGTGCTTGACTGGCCAGCAAACTCACCAGACCTGAACCCCATAGAGAATCTATGAGGTATTGTCAAGAGGAAAATGAGAAACAAGAGACCAAAAAATGCAGATGAGCTGAAGGCCACTGTCAAAGAAACCTGGGCTTCCATACCACCTCAGCAGTGCCACAAACTGATCACCTCCATGCCACGCCGAATTGAGGCAGTAATTAAAGCAAAAGGAGCCCCTACCAAGTATTGAGTACATATACAGTAAATGAACATACTTTCCAGAAGGCCAACAATTCACTAAAAATGTTTTTTTTATTGGTCTTATGATGTATTCTAATTTTTTGAGATAGTGAATTGGTGGGTTTATGTTAAATGTGAGCCAAAATCATCACAATTAAAAGAACCAAAGACTTAAACTACTTCAGTCTGTGTGCACTGAATTTAATACACAAGTTTCATAATTTGAGTTGAATTGCTGAAATAAATGAACTTTTCCATGACATTCTAATTTATTGAGATGCACCTGTATATATAGCATAAAGAAAAATTAAGCCTTTTTGTTTTGGAACATGAAAATTCTTTTTTTGCATTTGCTAAATAATCCCATTTTCATTACTGTTCTTTGAAAAATAAATAAATATAAATATAAGATAAATATATACAGTTAAAGTCAGAAGTTTACATTCACTTAGGCTGAAGTCCTTAAAACTCATTTTTAACCACTCCACAGATTTCATATTAGCAAACTATAGTTTTGACAAGTCGTTTAGGACATCTACTTTGTGCATGACACGAGTAATTTTTCCAACAATTGTTTACAGACAGATTGTTTCACTTTTAATTGACTATATCACAATTCCAGTGGGTCAGAAGTTTACATACACTAAGTTAACTGTGCCTTTAAGCAGCTTGGAAAATTCCAGAAAATGATGTCGAGCCTTTAGACAATTAGCCAATTAGCTTCTGATAGGAGGTGTACTGAATTAGAGGTGTACCTGTGGATGTATTTTAAGGCCTACCTTCAAATTCAGTGCCTCTTTGCTTGACATCATGAGAAAATCAAAAGAAATCAGACAAGACCTCAGAAAAAAAAATTTGTGGACCTCCAGAAGTCTGGTTCATCCTTGGGAGCAATTTCCAAACACCTGAAAGTACCACGTTCATCTGTACAAACAATAGTACGCAAGTATAAACACCATGGGAACACGCAGCCATCATCCCGCTCAGGAAGAGACGCATTCTGTCTCCTAGAGATGAACGTAGTTTGGTGCAA
This sequence comes from Myxocyprinus asiaticus, assembly GCF_019703515.2. Lineage (NCBI taxonomy): Eukaryota > Metazoa > Chordata > Actinopteri > Cypriniformes > Catostomidae > Myxocyprinus > Myxocyprinus asiaticus. The sequence continues at coordinate 29,983,117 of NC_059388.1, read as the reverse complement.
AAAGTGCAAATCAATCCCAGAACAACAGCAAAGAACCTTGTGAAGTTACTGGAGGAATCAGGTAGACAAGTATCTATATCCACAGTAAAACGAGTCCTATATCGACATAACCTGAAAGGCTGCTCAGCAAAGAAGAAGCCACTGCCCCAAAACTGCCATAAAAATGCCAGACTACAGTTTGCAAGTGCACATGGGGACAAAGATCTTACTTTTGGAGAAATGTCCTCTGGTCTAATTACAATTTTTTAAACTGTTTGGCCATAATGACCATCGTTATGTTTGGAGGAAAAAGGGTGATGCTTGCAAGCCGAAGAACACCATCCCAACCATGAAGCATGGGGGTGGCAGCATCATGTTGTGGGGGTGCTTTGCTGCAGGAGGGTCTGGTGCACTTCACAAAATAGATGGCATCATGAGAAAGGAAAATTATGTGGATACATTGAAGCAACATCTCAAGACATCAGCCAGGAAGTTAAAGCTCGGTCACAATTGGGTCTTCCAAATGGACACTGACCCCAAGCATACCTCCAAAGTTGTGGAAAAATGGCTTAAGAACAACAAAGTCAAGGTATTGGAGTGGCCATCACAAAGCCCCGACCTCAATCCGATAGAAAATTTGTGGGCAGAACTGAAAAAGCGAGTGCGAGCAAGGAAGCCTACAAACCTGACTCAGTTACACCAGTTCTGTCTGGAGGAATGGGACAAAATTCCAGCAACTTATTGTGAGAAGCTTGTGGAAGGATACCCAAAACGTTTGACCCAAGTTAAACAATTTAAAGGCAATGCTACCAAATACTAACAAAGTGTATGTCAACTTCTGACCCTCTGGGAATGTGATGAAAGAAGTAAAAGCTGAAATAAATCATTCTCTCTACTATTATTCTGACATTTCACATTATTAAAATAAAGTAGTGATCCTAACTGACCTAAGACAGGGAATGTTTTCTATGATTAAATGTCAGGAATTGTGAAAAACTGAGTTGAAATGTATTTGGAAAATATGAGAAAGAAAAAAAAAAGATTTTAAAAAATGTGGGTTTTAGGGCTACGTTATCTTGTTACCATATGGTATTTATTAAATATGCTTAACGCAATGATTTTAAACACATTTACCGAATTTGATATCATTACCATTTAATTTTGCTTTCTATAGACTAAAGATTTTAATCACAATTATTTCATTCTATTGACAGTCTTAAAAGAAATAAATAACAAATCTTCATTGTATGGAGTTTGCAAGGCACTATTCTTTGTTTAGAGGTCCTTGACAGTAAAAAAAAAAAGTATTAAAAAAAAAACAAAAAACATACAAACAGCGAACATACCCTACATCACAGCTCTGCGTCAGAAATCCTAATCTATGCCACACATTAGGAAACAGTCCAGTTCTAATTTCCAGCATAATGTGCTCTCTTTGAAACCCATCTGTAAGATCTTAGCACCCTCCCTAACTACTCTTTCCTCTGATCTCTCACAGTTTGAGCCCTCATTTAGCACAAAATAACACCTCAATTACCGGCTGTAATTAGCCAAACTCACCATTGACGGAATGCTGAGATGCAGATACCGGGACACCAGAGGAGAAACGCACCCCATAATGCCTTTGTTAACACTGTCCCTGTCCCTCTGACAGCGAGTGCATGAACACACACTCCTGCTCCATCACAAACTCACCAAGAGTCAGTCAGAGAATTTAGATAAAAGTGCCCTATCACTGTGTGGTCGAAAATGCTAGATGTTGGATATGTGTGTGCGTGGTGTTGATAACCTTGTCACAGAGAGTCCAGACACCTGCAGACACCAATTAGGATGTCATTTACTGTTACTGTGCCAGCAGCATGTAAACCAGCAGGGGCTATACACACCAGCCAGACAGAGGCAAGGACACACACACACACACACACACTAACTTTATAATAAATGACTACATATCAAGGACAAACCAATTACACATGGGATAGCTCTTGATACACATTATTTTCAAAAGTGTGCTTTGGAAAACTTGCACGCAAAACTACTACACAATCAGGCCACACTCAAACACAAACATTATATGGGTGAATCTCACAAAAACTGTCAAGAACATGCTCAGGTCATATTTCACCACAAACTCTAAAGGCAAAATAATAAATCATATGTTGCATTAAGATAAATAAGCCTTTTTCAGGCTTGATTGTTTAGGCTTAGTATTACATATTCCATTACATTTAGTTTAAAACATTTATAAAATAAAAACTATACACAACAATAAATAAATAAATAAACTGGTGTTAGTCACATTTTTCAGATTAATGAGAATTTTTGAAGGTTTATAGCCATAAAAATAATGTCCCAATACAAAAAATCTTCATGGCCCCCCATGCAAAATATAATCTTTGTTGTTGTTGTTTTTTTGTTGGTAAAAATATGATGAAATTTGAATTTTGCCCCATGCATTTCTTTGTGAGATTAACCGATATGTAAAAATGAATGCAACGATACACACCATATCATAAATCTCATCTCACCTTGATGATTTCATCAATAAAGCACACATGGGTCACTGGGTCCCTCTTTTTGGTTAAAACTTTCTGCAGGTGCTGTACCTGTTCAGGAACATGACAGAAATTCAGCCAAAATATCAATTGACCATTCACACACTACTGAACAAATGTATACAATTTTTGTTTCCTAATTTTGGTGGACATAGAGAGAGAAAGAGAGACAGACAGTCAAGAATGATTGTTGCTAACTGAACTTGAACATGCATGACCCTCTTGAGCACCACAGCTCAACATCTGAAGCACATGCGCAACCACTGCACAGCTCTGACTAATAGTTCTAGACTTTAAAATGTCTTAACTGTAAACACGATACATAATAGATAGGGACATGTTAACACCAGGGCCATCTGTGAGTTATTGCTGCTTTGCCTAATGGAATTTAGTGCATTTTTCAAATAGACCATCTGTGTTAGTTTGCTAATGTTTGCATACCTGACCACACGCGGCACAGATCTGGTCCATTAACTTCTCTAAATTTGTCCACAGAGCAGCGCGAAACGCAGCCGTGTTTCCAGGAGTGGGCATGATGGCTCGGCCCGGGGCACCTGAATGCAGTAGACACAAAAGACACAAGCTAAAACACAACACAAATCATCAACCATATTTCAACACAGCTGTAAATGCACTAAATGACATACCTCTAGTGTTGGTAGGCTGAGTGAGAACTTTAATGTCCAGAGCGTTTACAACGTTCTCTTGCACAGATGCCTGGTACCCATCTACAACATTTCTTATGGTTTCTCTGAGACTGCCGAGATTATAGAACACCTGTAGGGCCGTGCCCACCTGAGATGGATTCTGGGGGACAAACAAACAAAAACCTCAATCAAAACAAACATTGACGTCACAAAGAAGCAAATTCACACAGAGTACTAGTTTCATCTAAAGTGTAAACAACATGAAGATTTTGTTCCCTTTTCAGTATGATAAAAACAGCGTTCCTAAAGCTCAACTGGCAATGGTTATGGGTTCAATACGCAGGAAACAAACAAATCTTGCAAAAATGTGTAAATGTAATCTTTAATGCTCACATTTGGCAACCTCTTCAATATGCATGAATGTAAATAAAAAACTGTCACTATACTTTCTTACTAAATGTCCCTAGCCACTTTGTGCACGATTCATCAGTACAGAAAATAAAATGTTTCCATAATCTTTCATTAAAATGTATAACTTTTTCCGCATCTGAACATATCTCAGAAGGTCATGTAGGCAGGGAAAAATATTATTGACCAATATTAATATTATTGCCAAACATCTTTCCATCCAATCAAGTCCAAATGTATCAAATAAAGTCCCATCCTACATTGTGTCTCATGGAATATTCTGTTTCACATAGAACTTGTCACATTATGCAAATTAAATGCAATGCGAACATCATTTCATATTGACGTTGATGCTATTCCCATTCAAAGTGCATCTGTTTCCGGTGGCTTCCTTGTTTTTATATTTTGAGGAGTTTTAACAAGGTATCTTATACTTGAGTAGAACTGATGTTAAAAGTGGGATATTAGGTCACTGACAAACAGGAAGCTGAATGCGTTAAATATGCCTGACCTGCTAAACACTTTACATGCGCATCTCCGCTTCTAAGTCAAATTTACACCTGAGACTGGTTCTTCTCCGATTGACAGGTTCACAGACTGTGTGCAGCACTTCCTGCGAGAGCTACCAATTGACGTCAGTGTGCTCAATGCCAGAGCACATGTTAAAAGAAGTATGTCAAATCCACATTCTTCAAATTCGACTGTCTCAGCTTAGCAATGACTATGGGACTTCTGCATTTGAAAGCTCTTTTGAAAGAGTGTTGCATGTAAAGCGACTTCTACCAGACCGTCCTGATCTGTGATCTGGCCTTTAATATAATCTCACATGATGTAAGCGCCAAGCATTACACCTGTTTCAAGACCCCGTCCAATTTCAATCTAATCTCGGTGGATCAAAGATGATCAGGCACATGGAAAAACGCATGTGAATGGATATGCATGCAGCGGATGTGTAAAACCAAAGCAAAACCAAAAAGGCAGATAAGAGGAAGCGATAATCCAGCAAATCTAGCCTTCTTGTCTCTGTGTGCTTGACTAATGGTGCACAGATTGAGTGCACTAGGCAGGGATGGTGGGATAAAAGCCATCGGTGGTGGCTAAGCAATTGCAGCAATCAGCGGTTTCCAGCGCTAATCACGGAAGTGACGGACACACATTTTTCTATCTCCAAACACACTTGACGTGAAGGCAAAGACTGGGGCCAGGGCTGCAACCTCTACTTGAATAGATAATGAAATGTGCCAATTCTGAAAAAGGTCTTTGCACTTTTATACTCTAAACCAGTGGTACTCAGCTGGTGCGTGGTGACCCAAAAATGTGGTACAGGTCTGTTCTGATAGCATTTGCAGATAGTAAATAATAAACGCAAATAATATAATGCAATGAACCAATCAGTTATGCATTTAGAGTAGCAAAATAAGTAAGCTTATCAACTTTAATAACGTCAAAGGACGTGCGTTCAATCAAACTACAGTATTTTGCCAACCTGGTCTCAATATATAAATCATAAGAAATCGTACGAGTTGGCTCGTACAAAAACACGTGACTTTTACACCCGTAGAGAAAGATAAACCAAACAACGAACAATGTTATTAGGATTTTTCCTAAGTTTAACCCCTAACCCAAACCCCACACCATAAACCTAACCATGATTTTAAAGGAATATTCCGGGTTCAATACAAGTTAGCTCAATTGACAGAATTTGTGGCATAATGTTTATTACCACAAAACATAATTTCAACTCGTTCCTCTTTTCTTTAAAAAAGCAAAAATCTGTGTTACAGTGACACTTACAATGGAAGTGAAACCCCCAATTTTTAGAGGGTTTAATGGCAGTAATGTGAAGCGTATAATTTTATAAAAGCACATTGAGCTAGTGTATTATTTGAGCAGTAAATTTGTTAAAACTAGTTACAGAAATACTCAAACCAGCCCATCTGGCACCAACAATCATGCCACGGTCCAAATCACTGAGATCACATTTTTTCCCCATTCTGATGGTTGATGTGAACATTAACTGAAGCTCCTGACCCGTATCTGCATGATATTATGCACTGCACTGCTGCCACACGATTGGCTGATTAGATTATCACATGGATGATTGTTGGTGCCAGATGGGCTGGTTTGAGTATTTCTGTAAATGCTGATCTCCTGGGATTTTCACACACAACAGTCTCTAGAATTTACTCAGAATGGTGCCAAAAACAAAAAACATCCAGTGAGCGGCAGTTCTGTGGACGGAAATGCCTTGTTGAGAATGGCCAGACTGGTTCGAACTGACAAAGTCTACGGTAACTCAGATAACCGCTCTGTACAATTGTGGTGAGAATAATATCATCTCAGAATGCTATTCTAAGATGCGGGTTGGCGCTGTTTTGGCGGCACGAGGGGGACCTATACAATATTAGGCAGGTGGTTTTCTTGTTGTGGCTGATCGGTGTATATATTTGGTAGGCAGCTGTGTAATAAGCAGGAAAATCTAGTTATCGCAAAATAAAGACCTCTGCTCCACATGGGGGTCCTGATAACGATCGGCTAACTGTACGTTATCCTTTACTTATTGAACATTGTAAAATGGCTGAATAATATGAAGACATTTTAATATCACCCATCCCTAGTTGACAGCTTTCACAAACTGCACTCTGCCATGATTGGCTATGGGAGGGGGGTTCGCTTACACAACAGTTGAGTGTAGTTGTCAAAAAACAGATATGAATCGCTGGCGAAGGACAACAGAGGATTGAGACAGAGCTAATTGCTTGTGGCAGGTTCACTCGCAGCATGTAATGCACTAGCCCTCATTTACCCTGAGCTGTGCAGAGATAATGGTTTAGCAGGGACATGCACAGTCACCGTGGAGATGGATTTGATCAGCTCAGTGCAAGCCGCTGACCCAAGATGGCCAGTTGCCAACTGCGACTGAGGTGTTTTCGCATTACTCACATCCAGGCGAGCACCGCGCTTTTGTTCCTAGAATTAGCACTTAGCTGGAACAGGTGGCCAACGATTGTTTTCTTTACTGGCAAGATGGGAGAAAAAGCATATTTGGGCTAATGCTTTTAAGCTTAAACTCTGGAAGAGGCCAATTTTTGAGGGAAAACGGACAGCTATCCATTCTAGCAAGGTGAAACGCATCCAAAAAATACACCCCAGCTCCATGTTGATTGTATTTGGCTTGAGAAATGTGGCCTAGTGTTGCAAAAAGTGAGACATTTTATGCAGTCTGTTTAGGCATCCCATTGCCAGTCTTGGTGCATCTTCTGTCTGCCACAAGTGAAATGTATTCAGTCCAAGGGATCGTATGAACTCGAGGACAGTGTAGCACTATTTCTTGATCAGTTTCTTGGGAGCATTACATTTCACAATTGAGGAATGAATATGTTCATATCAGATAACCCCTCAAGCTTAATATCTGACACATTTGGAGCAGTCAAGGTCACAAATGATACGCACATCATCTGTACTTCATTGTAGCCAAGAAATCCTTACATAATTGCAAATTAAATTTGGTACGCTTGTTGAATACTTATTGTGAATCCTACAGATCATATGTACATGGAGGTTTGAGGCATGCCAATGAGTTAGACGTGTTTCTCCAGGGGAATGTAGGAGACAAAAAGCATGGAAAAAGCATTTTATGGCTTTCTCTATTTGCTCTTTTAATACAGTGGTAACTTTTGCATTCCACAGAATCGGCAGAGGCAGTTTATAACAGCAAAACTGGGGGGTGAATTCACAAAACAATTGCGGTAATGAAGGCACCATGGAACTTAGAATTGCACCATGCATATTTAGTCAATAGCTGGGTTTCCATCCAACTATTTTGCTGATCATTTTGAAATTGCGCATACGAAATCCAGAATGGAAACGCTTGACATGTGAATAAACTCTCAAAATTCGCTCGAGTTTCAAATTAGTTAAAATGTGCATTAAAGTGATGGAAACCTTTTATTTGCAAAACGGTGACATGTTTTGACCATTTTTGCACGTGTTATGTGTCTGCGATAGCTTGGCCCAACGAAAGGTCAGACCTTGGCACACAAGCCTTCGAACATAGCTCTTGACATTCGGAAGTGTTTAACTCACAGCTGGACGTTAAAGTGGGTCCTCACAATCTGCTAGAACATTTTGAGCGTGGGCGCTCGCTGGTATACGAAGACTGGTGGCGTATTATATCAGATATTACACTTATTCTGCGGCGTCTCCTGGCAGCATTGAATAAAACGAGGTACAACTGCTCCAATCCTGCAAATAAAACTCTCCCAGAAGCTAGGAGTTCATTCAGCTGCTCCATCATGACAAGGCAGGCTCGCTCAAGATAATGCGCATGTTGTAGTGGATGGAAACGCACAACGATTCGTATTTTCTTTAGTAAAATATTTAGAAATGTGCTTAACACTTCGATGGAAACTCAGCTAATGACTGTGTTTACATGCACATCAATACGCTGAAAACTACCAAAAAATCTGACGTAAACAGTCGTGCACACATTACTTGCACACATTAGATAAGCCGGTGGTCAGAACGGTGGTAAAAGTGCTTACATGCAACATGAAATCGGGGTAAAAATATATGAGCCGATTATTTGCTTAAACTGTTTATGATCTTACCCTGATAAAGGAAAAGTGTTTACATGACCACACGCGTTGGCTGGTGTAAACACGCTCTTTGCTATACCCCCACCCCCATAAAACCCTTTCCTTTCTGTGCAAGTGAGGTTTGTTTTAGTGAGAATGTGCCTTATTCACAAAAGTCAGCGCTATTCGCCTTTTGCAATTAACATTGCACAATTACTGCCTATGGAAAGCAGAAAAGAGATGGCTCTATACATTCTTTATTGATCATGGTAGAAGTAATTCATCAAATGATGATCAAATGATAGAAAAGAGTATTATAACCAGGCATACTTGTGTGGAATTGTCTTTAGCGAATTCGGTCCTAAAGCAGTGCAGACAGCGCATGCAAATGAGCTCCCGCAGTTCATATTTAGTGATTTGTCCTCTGAGTAGCGGGTGTAAATGCTTGACGCTGTGGAAGAAACTAGGTTGAGCAAGGAAACCGTCGGGAGAGTATGGGATGGTGGGGTGGAAGGGACACTAGGGCTGTCAAATTAAAATTCAAAATTCGAATATTCGTCGAATTTAAGAAAATAACGCACATTTGAATGCTGAAACTGTGCATTCGAATTTTGGATGTGTGCCAAGAACTGACGATGACTTCAGATCGATAACATTCTTGCGCTAAAAAAGGCTAGACACATCGCAACAGATACAGTTTAGCAGAAAACAGGTGTCTCGATGTTTTTTAAAGTGTTTTTTTTTCCCTTTTTCTCCCTATTTGGAATGCCCAATTCCTACTACTTAGTAGGTACTTGTGGTGGTGCGGTTACTCACCTGAATCCAGGTGGTGGAGGACAAGTCTCAGTTGCCTCCGCTTCTGAGACCATCAATCCACGCATCTTATCACGTGGCTTGTTGTGCATGACACCGCAGAGACTCACAGCATGTGGAGGCTCATGCTACTCTCCGCAATCCACGCACAACTTACCACACGCCCCACTGAGAGCGAGAACCACTAATCGCAACCACAAGGAGATTACCCCATGTGACTCTACCCTCCCTAGCAACCGGGTAAATTTGGTTGCTTAGGAGACCTGGCTGGAGTTTTAAAGTTATTTTTAATTTGACACAGCATCTAAAAAATCAGCGTGAACAAAACGAAATAAAGACGTTCATCTAGCATGCGTTTACATAGAAAAAAAATGGATGGTTGCAAAGGCGTTCCGTGTGAACAGCCCCTTACAGTTGGTGGAGGGCTTTGGACGTTGCATCTTGCTCTCTTATAAGCATTTCTCAGATTAAGCAATGAGGTTTTTTAAACGCTTTGTCAGGAAAGATGTTCAACTTGGAAATGTGTGTCTCGAGATCCTCGCGTTCGATTCCAGTCTGTTGTGTTCTGTCTGTTTGAACAGCCCCTGGCCTGGGCTCATAGTCCGAGCCGCTTCACTACTGAGTTCAGCCGAATACCACTGCTATCTGTGAATATTGCTACTCTACATACAACTGTACTGAATAAAAAACAATGTGGTATTTCGCTGTTATTATAGCTTCTGTCTGGGGTAGTATACTGTGGCATCAGTGCAAGAGTTCCCCCCCATTTTACTTTTGACTTAACATTTGAGAATATGGACTGACTAAAACATTTTTATTTATTTATTTTATGCACATTAGTTGAAAATGAAATGCTCTTTTTTAACAGCCAGGATAGGAATGTTCTTTGCAATAATATAACGGTTCTGTATGGTTTATGTATTTATTGCGCCCTCTTGTGGACTAAGGAAACAACGTCAATTTAAAAATCAGCTGACTTTAAAATTAGAATATTATTTGAATTTTGAAAATGTTTAAGGTAAAAATTAGAATTTTGTTTCTCTGCTTAATAGACAGCCCTAAGCGTCACATTACGGGCGAATACTGGTGATCGTCCCTGAGTCACAGATATATCTGCCTGCATCATGTGTCCCACCTGGACCTGTAATAACTTCACCACTCTGATGGTATCGCCTCTATTATAAGTGATGTGTGGGGCTTGATTAAATTCTCTCCTGCTTGGTAGAATTCAATTCTGTCAATCCTCGTTCTGCATGACTGCTCTGGCAAGATGTCATTTTACCAGAGCAATCACAAAAGAAGAAATACACTGTCCAAAGAGGGAGCTGGCAATGATATAAAAGGGATAGTTCACCCAAAAATCATGTCCTTCTGCACCTGTATGACTTTCTTTATTCTGTAAATGATGACAGAACTTTCATTTTTGGGTTAAATATTCCTTTAAATACATCACCTTGACAGGATCATGGTGAAAGTTTGCCCATCGCGCAGGTATGCAGTGCCTTACAGAGAAAAACAACACTGTCATTTCCAGCCAATTGCTTTCATTCATACGAACACCTGGTCACCAAAACTGTATCATTAGCTTCTGCTTCTGTTTGTTTTGTCACCATATGGAAGTCTCAGCTCAGATATTTGTCAAACCAAACTAATAGCCGATAAGTAGATGACACCAGGGGTCTGTGTGCCAACATACTGTGCCCAAGTCATTCCTAATATGCAGTACAATTTTCATCATCCCATCATACATGATGTAATATATTCAATAAAATACTAAACTAATTTTTTTTAAAGAAATGTTACATTTTTTATGTTGATTAACACATAAAATATTTTAATCACATCCCTCATTTATTAAAAAAAAAAAAAAAAAAAAAAACATTTTTACAGTAAGGCACTTGCAATGGAAGTGAATGGGGGCCAGTCCATAAATGTATAAAAAGTATAGCCAAAAGACGCAAACATTATATGTGTTCACATGATTTTAGTGCGATAAAATTGCTTCCAGGGCTTACCGGGTTTATGTCGTCATGGCAACAAAGTTGTAATATTACATGTAACTTTACATAGATAAGGTTAATAAGTGATTTTATCGAACTAAAATCATGTTAACATGTCTAATGTTTACGTCTTCTTGCTATACTTTTGAAACAGTGTGTATTTTAATGTTTATGTATTGAATGTCTTACTGTGACCACAGTTTTTGCATTTTTTTTTTAAACAATCAAGGAAGGAGTTGAAGGCATTTTTTGTTCAATAGAGCTTAACTTGTACTGAACCCGGAACATTCCTTTCAACTAACAAAAGCAGCCTGATCTCATGAAATTTACGCACTTCATTTAGAGGTAGACCAATATATCGGTTTTACCGATTAATCGGGGCCGATAGTTGCCTTTTGGAACTATCGGTTATAGGCAAAAAATCTCTGCTGATAGTTGCTGATATTTTTTTTTTCAATCCACATCAATAAAACCTCATCTTGTGAACTATATAGGCTATAAAAATATTCATTTTATAAATACTTACATACAGAGCACTGTAACGGAACCAAGTCCCCGGTGTATTTCGAGCTTGTTTATAGTTAAAAGTCCAATGTTATGCACCAAATCGTAATTTTATCGGTAACGGCAAAATTAGCTATCGGTCGACCTCTAGCTTCATTACACATTTGAGTGCAGTTTCCCAGTGAAATGTCCAGTTGGGGGTGCCAAAAGCGAGTGAAATGATGTTGCAATCAGATAATGTTTTTAAGGTGAATATTAGATGGATGTTTAAATGAGTAAAAGGTACTTCCCTAACCTAAACCTAACCAACAGTATCCTAAAAGATAAATGAGAGATGAACAAAACAGACATTCTTACCCTAAACCAACACCGAAACGTAAAAATTATTATTTTTTTTATTTTTTGGGGGGATTTTTCCCCTTTTTCTCCCAATTTGGAATGCCCAATTCCCAATGCGCTCTAAGTCCTCGTGGTCGCATAGTGATTCGCCTCAATCCGGGTGGCGGAGGACGAATCCCTGTTGCCTCCGCGTCTGAGACAGTCAACCCGCGCATCTTATCACGTGGCTTGTTGAGCGTGTTGCCACGGAGACATAGCGCGTGTGGAGGCTTCACGCCATCCACCGTGGCAACCACGCTCAATTCACCACGCGCCCCACCGAGAACAAACCACATTATAGTGACCACGAGGAGGTTACCCCATGTGACTCTACCCTCCCTAGCAACCGGGCCAATTTGGTTGCTTACGAGACCTGGCTGGAGTCACGAAACGTAAACAATTGACCTGTTTCAGTGACGCCACTTTTTCCCCGCAGCCATATTTGTGACCATCAGCGGGAGAAAACAATGGCGGTGAATGGAAAAACACCCATAAGACCATATCAAGAAAAACCTCAAAAAATGCTTTTGATCCAAGCCAAGTCCCAGGAAAGGTGTATTCAGGTCTGAGGTCTGTACAAATATCGGCAAATTCAACTTTCGTGGACATTTAAATATATTTACTCCGATTCATCTCCATACGCCGGCACGTCTGATAAGTGACCGGCGAGTACACATGCCTCACCTTAAACATCACTCATTCAAAAAATGTTTGTGTTGTTTTCTGCTCTGATTTAGTCACAGTATTACAAAACGTCTGTGATGATCCCGTCTGTATGAATGTAAGAGCTGCTTTAACTCATGAAGAATACACAAAAAGCAACCGAGGCATATTAGTGTTTTACACTGTAGTCTGGTGATGTGAATAAAGTCTGTACTTCATAATCTTATGATGTGTTGTTTATTGACTGACATTACACATTAAATATATACTATTCATCACATTATAGTGCATTTTAATTCATTGCAACGTCTTACAATTATCACATACCTATATACAGGCTGGGTGTCATGAATAACATCATCCTATGTGCATTTCCAGTTTAATTGTCTCCGAATTGATGATGGTATAAATATAACTGACACGTCTAAATAAATGCGCAAAGACCCACAAGTGTTTGTATCCCTGCTCTCTACCCCTTCATCAGAAGAGCAAACATATGAGCAGAGGTCAGGGGACATCTACATCGCTTGGGTTTATAATGAGATGGGAGACGGCAAAGAAGGAGTTGTTAGAGATGTACAGAGTAGAGCAATAAGACTGAAATAGCTGGTCACATTTTTGGTTCTAGGAAGAGAAAAATCCTAATAATCAAGTGGCACGTTTAAAGGAATATTCCGGGTTCAATACAAGTCAAGCTCAAACGACAGCATTTGTGACAATGTTGATTACCACAAAAATGTATTTAGATTCGTCCCTTCTTTTCTTTAAAAAAAAAAAAAAAAAAAGCAGAGAGGCACTTACAATGGAAGTCAATGAGGACATTTTTGGAGGGTTTGAAGGCATCATTTTTAAGGTGTATTTAGGGTTTTAAGGTTACATCATCATGGCAACCAAGTTGTAAAATTGGCTATAGCTGTACACAGAAAAGGTTAGTAAGCGATTTTATCACACTAAAATCATGTTAAAGAGCACCTATTATGGTTTTTCAAATATTACCTTTCATGTAGTGTGTTATATAGCTGTTTGTGAATGTAAAAAAGTCTGCAAAGTTTCAAAAATCAAAGTGCATGACAAATGGAGTTATTGACTCCCAAAAGAAAGAACCGATTCTGAACACCTGAAACGAGTCGTCAGTAATTCCAGACTTACTTCCTGTACTAACCTACGTAATTTGGTAGCAAAAAAACCCGCCTCTGGTCTTCATTGGCTGCTCGCAAACAGCTTTGACCCGCCCTCAAACACTACACTAAGCGGTAGACCAATCACAACAGACTGGGACATCTGACCAATCAAAGCAGAGTATGCTCTCTGAAAGGAGGAGTTTAGAATGAATCCTTTAGAACAGATCATTGAACGAGTCGTTTTTGACACTGGGAAAAAAAGGTAAAGCTGCAATTTAAATTATGAGCAAATTAAAGTGTTTTTTGACCTTGGATGCATGTAAATCTATTGGATGAGACCTTTAAAACAAAATTAGGCACGTTTAAAAATCATAATAGGTGCTCTTTAACACACATATTGTTTACATCTTGTGTCTATACTTTTGAAAAAGAGAGTATTTTAACATTCAAAAATTGGCCCCCATTCACTTCCATTGTAAGTGTCTCACTGTAACATCGATTTTTGATTTTTGTGCTAATTAACATCATGCCACAAATGCTGTCAATTGAGCTCAACTTGTATTGAACCCGGAATATTCTTTTAATCTTTCTTCTTTGTCCAGTCATGATTCCACACCAAAAACAACAGCAAACACAGCCTGTACTCGCCAATCAGAACATGCAGAGTTAGTTTGCTCACACTTACTGAAGTGTCATGGCCATGCGGCGAAAGTGAGACAGTGAAAAGATGATGGATCACTTAGACCTTCAATTTCATGCCGTGTTTCCCAAGCAACCCAAAAACAAACACGACGAGAAGCGATTAAAACCTTTAAAGACGCACTTGGTAAATGTCAACGCAATGCCAGACAAGGAAGAAATGAACTCAATTTAGGAGAGAACTGATGATTATGGGAAGAGAGGTGAGAGATGAGGTGTGCTCGGCATAACTAATGAGTGAGAACTACTCCGGCGAAAGAGAAATCTAAAGCCAACTAATATCTTTTACTGATCATCTGTAAGTCATTCTTAGATGGAATAAATACTTATTTAATGAGCTTGTGTACTTGTACAAATGGTACTGAAGATAGTAAAATATAAAAAAATCAAGGGTGCACGTTCACCTCGTGAAAAATTGGACAACATGCATAACTATGAATAAAAACCATTCTTATTTTAAGCAACACAACAAATGTCTATTCAATGCTGTGAAGGTAGAAAACCAATTTCTGCTTATGCAAAACAAGGAAAACAAGTTTTTTTTTTACAAGGAAACCAGCTCTCAAATTGGCCAACACACTACAGCAAACAAAATGAAAGAAAATTATGCAGAGAGAACAATGTCATTCCAATAAAACATATTTAGCCAGTTGGCAGATTACAAGAGACGGGGAGGGAGAGAGAGAGAGAGAGAGAGAGAGAGAGAGAGAGAGAGAGAGAGAGAGAGAGAGGGGAGAGAGAGAGAGGTGGAGAGAGAGAGAGAGAGAGAGGGGGGAGAGAGAGAGAGAGAAGGGGAGAGAGAGGGAGAGAGAGAGAGAGAGAGAGAGAGGAGAGAGAGGTGGAGAGAGAGAGAGAGAGAGAGAGAGAGAGAGAGAGAGAGAGAGGGAGAGAGAGAGAGAAGGGGAGAGAGAGAGGGAGAGAGAGAAGGGTGAGAGAGAGAGAGAGAGAGAGAGGTAGAGAGAGAGGGAGAGAGAGAGAGAGAGAGAGAGAGAGCACCAAAAAATGATGAAAGTTCACTGCAATTCAGTTATTTGTACAATGATGCTGAAAACAACAGGCATGTTTACCATTACAAAAAAATTACATGGTATTACCTTAAAAAAACAATGTTATTTTGGACCTAGATGATAATATATTTAATGGTATATGAATATGGTAATCAAATAGTAACAGCAACTAATACAAATACTGTCTTTTATTGTGCTTTTAACCTTTATGTGACTTTATTTTAATTGTGAAGAACAAACATCACTGAGAAAGGATGTTAAAAAGCATGGGCATATGGTCTCCATGGTAACAGCAGTTTGTCAGGTGGGTGCCTGGTAGTAATGTGCCACTGATTGGTAACGGGTGACAGGAATCGAGATGCGAGAAACGAGACGCGCTAATCAGCACACATGGGAGGCAGTCGCTAACTGGTCTTTTATACTTATAAGTATAAAAACACGAGATGTCGCACACCGATTCAGCTGAAACGAGACTTCCGATCTACTGTAAGAAAAACCTCTCTGCTCGAAATCAAACTGTGTGCCTAGCAAAAAATGTAAACTGCTTTATACAGTAGTATTTTTAATAATAGTAGGTTAAAAAGTATGCAGTATGCAATGATAAATGTTTCAAACATTAGTAGGTTACATTGTTGTCACTTGACCTCACTATGTTGCCTTTGAAGTACTTTGAAATTGAAAAAATAAAATGAAAGCAGTGTTGCCCAATATAGCACAACAGTGCCAGCCCACCTTTTTTCAGCCATTCATTTCTTCCATATGGATTTAAAAAATGAACAGATTTTTTAAAGCGGCATATCAAACGAAACCAGAGACTATTCTTTACAACCAAACAGGTTTCAATAAAAAAAAACGTAGCGATTTTGTTACCAGAGGCACTTTTGTTGCTGCGTCCGTAGGAGCGTTTCACGGAAATCAACGGCATGCTGTTGTGTCATGTGACACGGTGCGGCAGAAGATCAACCCTTAAATGACGGTCTAAAGTCTTGTAAACAATATTCAGTCAGTTTTTATTCATTTAAATTATGAGACGCGTAAAGCGAAGCCAAAATACAACGTCCACGCATGTGGACGTGGGGTCACATGAAGTTGTTTATTATACATATCAAAACAACAATTAAATTTAATTGCAAAATATTGATATATACAAATATATAAGTAAATTGAAAGTGTAGAGAGAGCAACTCAACTGTGTCAATAGAAGTGGGCGGTCACTGCAGAGCTCTTTTGGCGCACTCTGTTCACAGTGATTCTCTGATTGGTGGATCATTTTCTTCAGGATTATGGGTAGTGTAGTTCTTCACCAGGAATTTCACTATTAAACATTAAACAAGTACCGCATGTAACTGATCAACAGAAGCATATACCATCAATTAACAACCACGAAACTCACGGTAGGTCTGTCTTTAAAGGTTTATAAGTCGTTAAAAATCTTTTCCACTGTGGAGAAAATAAATGGTATTTCTACACCCAGAACCAGATTCCATACATGCTATGCTCACTGCAAAAATAGTATACGTAGTATGGTAGTAAGCCATTTCGAGCATACATTTTGCCTTTTCACCACTGAGAGTGCATTATGAAGGCGAAAGCAGCCATATTGTCAGGTCTTGGATTGGAACAAGGCACACCTGCTGAGAGCTTGTCAACTACATGAGCAATCCAGCTCATCTATATTCTGTCTTCATGGGGAATATTCTTTAGAGAGTGACAGAAAGAGAGAGAGAGAGAGAGATGTAACATCCGAAGGTAGAAAAAAGGCAAAAGACAGGGAGGCACAAAGCTTCAGAAAGAGAGGAGGCAAAGGAAAGGAAAGTGAGACAAAAAGACTTTGAGCACATAAAGCCAATGATTTCCTCCTGAGAGATGGAGAGACCTTCCCTTTCATGTAAAGGTTACTCAAATATATGGCTCCAAAAATGGATAAACTGTGAATAACGAGGGGCGATGGCGTAACCTTTTATGTGACCAGTAGAACATGTGAGAGAATGAGTGACTACCTGAATGTGTCTTGATTAAGAGCAAATGAAAATGTGTTTAATGTTTAGAACAAGAATGACTAGCTGCCACCTTTGTAAGCCTGCTTGTTTAGCTCCATTTTAAAGTCTTTAACTTACGGTGTATGATTCATACTCAAAATTTCTGTATTATTTTTAAAAACTACACTTAACACTGGAGGGTCCCAAAAGGGGCGCTAAGTCATGAAATACGTTTATTAAATAAGTCCCCGGATACATAACTCAGGCATATGTGGTATCGTTTGAAAGCTTAGAATCTGAACATTTCATTGATAGCCATCAATTTAGAAGAAATATTAATATGAATTATGAATGATCAAGTCTTTCAAATAGCACTTAAATTGACAAGTTATATATAAAATGAAAGCTCTTATTCTCAGGAATGCAACTGTACGAGATAAAATACAAACATGTCTTTTATGCAGCAATAACTGCTGCTGTAAGCCCAAAAAATCTAGCTCAGTGGTAAAGACGCTGGCTACCACCCCTGGAGTTCGCTAGTTCGAATCCCAGGGCGTGCTGAGTGACTCCAACCAGGTCTCCTAAGCAACCAAATTGGCTCGGTTGCTAGGGAGGGTAGAGTCACATGGGGTAACCTCCTCGTGGTCGCTATGTGGTTTGTTCTCAGTGGGGCGCGTGGCGAGTTGAGCGCGGATGCCGCGTTGGATGGCGTGAAGCCTCCACGCGTGCTATGTCTCTGTGGCAATGTGCTCAACAAGCCACGTGATAAGATGCGCGGGCTGACAACCTCAGACGTGGAGGCAACTGGGATTTGTCCTCTGCCACCCGGACTGAGGCGAATCACTACGCGACCACGAGGACTGGGTGAAAAAAAAAAACAACTAATATCTGCTCTTACCTTAGGCAGTTTTCTACAAAATGAGCCATTTTTTACTTGTCTGTGAGCTGAATACTCCAATGTTATATCTTAGATGTCCAGAACAAAATATGCGTTCCATCAAGAAAAGCATGCTAAACAAATACTCAACCAAATATGTCATTAACAAAGGGGAGGATCTCAGCTTTCCAATGACACCTAGATTGAGCTTCTAGTCCACTCAGAGGCCGAGATATTCGATGAAACAATGAAGGTGGTGCGTGAACTGAAATTAGACTGAATGTCTATGGACGAGCACATCTGTGAGGGCTAAAAATGCATTTGAGCACCACCTACATTTCAGATCTGCATGATGGAAGGTGACAGAAATAAAAATCTTTTTCCAAGTACTTGCTGCCCACTATTGGAATAAAATAAAACCTTTTGGAGGCTGTTAGAGTGAACAGAACCAGAATTACATGCTTACAATGTTAGGACAACAAAAAAGTGTTAAGGTTTGTTTAAAAAACAAATTCTATTCATCATAAGATTGTTATCATATGCAATATTATTTATGAATAAGTCCTTTTTTTTTTATTTGGGGGGTTTTCTGAAAAATGAGACCAATTTTTGGCAATTAGTCTACAGTATGTGTGAATGGCGCGCTTTTAAATTTGAGTAAAAAAATTGCAGATGGCAGCCCAATAATTCCCCAGATTTGATTTAAAAGGAGTGGTGGTGGCGTAGTGGGCTAAAGCACATATCGGAAGGTTGCTGGTTCAATCCCCACAGCCACCACCATTGTGTCCTTGAGCAAGGCACTTAACTCCAGGTTGCTCCAGGGGGATTGTCCCTGTAATAAGTGCACTGTAAGTCACTTTGGATAAAAGTGTCTGCCAAATGCATAAATGTAAATATAAAATACACACTGTTTCAAAAGTATAGCCACAAGACATATACATTACACGTTATCTTGATTTTAGTGTGAAAAAAATCACTAACTAACCTAATCTATGCAAAGTTATATCCAATTTTACAACTTAGTTTTCATGCTGACTTGGTAAATGCTGTAATGCCACAAAATACCTTATTTTATTACACTAAAATCATGTTAACACGTATAATGTTTGTCTTGTGAATATACTTTCGACATTGTGTGTGTTTTATACTTATGGACTGGGCCCATTCACTTCCAATGAAAGTGCCTTGCAACAACCACATTTCATTTTTAAATGAATAGGGGCATTTATTTATTTATTTATTTATTTATTTTTTGTTGTTATGCCACAAATGCTGTCAATTTAGCTTTGCTTGTATTGAACCTGGAACATTCCTTTAAAATCATTCGACTTCAATTCTACTTCCCCAAATCCTATTTGCTACTTCAATTAAAATTCAGGAATTGAAATGGAATTGAAAAGGCAGTCTTAATTCAAGTCTGAATGGCACAAAACCCAACACACACACTATAGCGTGAGGAGCTGACAGAGTGCCAGATTCACCAGATAAAGGCCCATCTGTCAGATAACAATACAGAGCTTCCTGCTTTTCCCAGCACAATATTACACAGATCAGATCTTTGACAACACACACACACACACACACCCTTAAAGGGCAACACCACTTCCTCTCACCTTAGAATGTCAGCGTGCAAAAACTGGTCAAAAGAGCGCCATTCAAACCACACAGACAGTTTACAAATGCCAAATGCACTTTTAGCCCTGCAATTTACAGCAATAATGAAGTGACAGGCTATTTCAACAGTGCTAATAAGACACTTTTGAATGGTAACCACCATCTCGCACAGATTTTGAGTTATGCATTTAGTTCAAAACTGAACGTATTAGCGATTTCAGGATATCTATACTGTAAGTAAACCACCATAAGCAAAAGGCACTTAGCATGAAGTAAAATTGTTGTGTGGTAGGAAAAAGAGACAAGACAAAGACACAAATTGAAGCAGTTTCACTTAACATTCTTGTCAGTATTTGTTTGGCCCAAGGCGGGCAACATATTTTTGTTTTGTCTTTTCAACAGTGAGCAAGAGAAAAATCAATTACATGCCACACAGCATGGGTCTATTAGGCTGCGGATGACAAAATCACATCCCACCATGATATTGGACAAAACTAAACACATTGCAGACCAAAACGGACAGAGGCGAACAAAAGACAAGAAGTTCATTCCAAACTACTTCAATCTGAACTAAAAGAGGAATAAAAGTGAATCTTGACTAACAGTCAGGGAATAAAGCTAACAGTAAATCTGAACCAGGGCTAGATGCCACCGAAACTGACAAAACTTCCCTTGAAATTCAATATGTGGAGGCAAAATTTGGCATAGTTTGTAAGGTCCAGTAAAAACCCAGACTCATTCTTTCCCTTCCTGTAATTGATTGTACAATCAACCCCGATTTTTAGGGTATACTTTAGTGAAATTACTATTTTTACATACACTATATTGCCAAAAGTATTCGCTCACCCATCCAAATAATTGAATTCAGGTGTTCCAATCACTTCCATGGCCACAGGTGTATAAAATGAAGCACCTAGGCATGCAGACTGCTTCTACAAACATTTGTGAAAGAATGGGCCGCTCTTAGGAGCTCAGTGAATTCCAGCGTGGTACTGTGATAGGATGCCACCTGTGCAACAAGTCCAGTCGTGAAATTTCCTCGCTACTAAATATTCCACAGTCAACTGTCAGTGGTATTATAACAAAGTGGAAGCGATTGGGAATGACAGCAACTCAGCCACGAAGTGGTAGGCCACGTAAATTGACAGAGCGGGGTCAGCGGATGCTGAGGCGCATAGTGCGCAGAGGTCGCCAACTTTCTGCAGAGTCAATCGCTACAGACCTCCAAAGTTCATGTGGCCTTCAGATTAGCTCAAGAACAGTGCGTAGAGAGCTTCATGGAATGGGTTTCCATGGCCGAGCAGCTGCATCCAAGCCATACATCACCAAGTGCAATGCAAAGCGTCGGATGCAGTGGTGTAAAGCACGCCGCCACTGGACTCTAGAGCAGTGGAGATGCGTTCTCTGGAGTGACGAATCACGCTTCTCCATCTGGCAATCTGATGGACGAGTCTGGGTTTGGCGGTTGCCAGGAGAACGGTACTTGTCTGTCTGCATTGTGCCAACTGTGAAGTTTGGTGGAGGGGAGATTATGGTGTGGGGTTGTTTTTCAGGAGCTGGGCTTGGCCCCTTAGTTCCAGTGAAAGGAACCCTGAATGCTTCAGCATACCAAGAGATTTTGGACAATTCCATGCTCCCAACTTTGTGGGAACAGTTTGGGGATGGCCCCTTCCTGTTCCAACATGACTGTGCACCAGTGCACAAAGCAAGGTCCATAAAGACATGGATGAGCGAGTTTGGTGTGGAAGAACTTGACTGGCCTGCACAGAGTCCTGACCTCGACCCGATAGAGCACCTTTGGGATGAATTAGAGCGAAGACTGCAAGCCAGGCCTTCTCGTCCAACATCAGTGTCTGACCTCACAAATGCGCTTCTGGAAGAATGGTCAAAAATTCCCATAAACACACTCCTAAACCTTGTGGAATGCCTTCCCAGAAGAGCTGAAGCTGTTATAGTTGCAAAGGGTGGGCCGACGTCATATTAAACCCTATGGATTAAGAATGGGATGTCACTTAAGTTCATATGGGTCTAAAGGCAGATGAGCGAATACTTTTGGCAATATAGTGTATGTGCAGCGGGTCAGTTATTTCCTAAGTTTATGCCTCAATGTTTTGATTGAACACTCGTGCACCAGATTGAACACTTGTCACCCGATTTCACAAGAACGTATTCGTCACCAGACAAACTGTGATGAATAGCAACTTTTTAATATAATGATCTCTCTTGTGTTGTAGTTCCTTGCATTTGTTGACAAAAGTAAACAGACACAATGAGGGTTTTGCCTACTGTATGAATATAAAAACACACCTGTTGACACTGTCTCACTTCATACGCAAATCATGTGTACATAAACAAAACAACAATGGCATAATGCTTTTTACGGCAGAAAAACAGAATGCACAGAGAGACACGCAAAAACAAGAAACCAGCGCCAGAAATGTACTATTACACTAAAGGGCAATATTTGTCTTCCTATCGATGATTATCAGATTATTTATTTCTAACCTTATATTCATGTCAAAAACTTCAAATGGATAATTCAATATAAATGAAATTATTATTGGCTGGTAATTCTAAAATCAAATTAACATTGAATATAAAATTTGCTGTAAATAACACATAATGCAGCTACAGAAAATATGGGGCATATTTTAGCACTTTCGGTGGCACTTTTGCCAAAAGCCCTGGTTTTAAAATGAGACAGCTAGAGTATTTTTAGGCATATTCTGGTTGGTGAGATGGTCATTTCTTCTCTGCTGTAAGTGAGAAGCCTACATTACTGTCCATTCCCTCACAAGCTTGAGAAACAGAACACTGGCCCAGTGAGTTATCTGTTTTTCTAGGTCAGGTAGGTAGGAGCCAAGTCTCTAATATTCTGTCTCTAATTTTCACAATCTTTTGCAAAATCCAATCAGTGAATTCAGAGCCCTTTAAGAGATGAATGGTTTAACCCTTTAAGCTCGGATGGGCCCGCCGGCCCACAAGAAATAAATAATAATTGTCAAAATATTACTAAATAAAGTCTTGGCCAAAACAAAATGCGTAGGTGTCGTCTGAAAGCTTAGAAGCTTTACTTTACAATGCATGTTGGCATTATGACCAAAACTGAACAAGTGTTTTAAAATTTGCAGACAAATCAGAAGTGTTCCATTTTGATCATTTTCTTTTTTTTTAAATAAAATAAAAAATTGCACTGTACATATTATTGCAATCAGTAAATCATTAAACTTATCAAATAGCCATGTGTCATATGTTGTTGGAAAGCTCTCAAAGAGCAGAAAACAACCAGCCTATTTGTTTTACTCACAAACAAAAATATGTCTTTGACAATTATGTTGGTGTTGCTTATATGTTGCATTTTCGCTTTTAACTTCATGGAAAATAAATGGAACATAAAAATCACACACCATTACTTAGAGGTGGTGATTATCTTCAAAAGAGCCCACACACAATGTAATAGGATGAATAGATCATTAGATAATCCACATAAAGCACAATGTTACATATGGCCACGAGGAGATGGCGCCAAGTACATGACACAGACTCAATGATGACTCAAATGGCACAGAATGAAACACATTCTGTGAAATCTCATTACTAAAATCATATCTGCATGCTATACAAACCTTTAGTCATTATTGTGTTTGCATGTGTAATTAGTTCTTATGTACAATTATTTGTTTGGAGAGGCTTTTGGACACTATGATAAATACATTTGTAATGCTATAACTTTTGATTGCTTTGTCGTATCAACAGAAATATAATGCCAAATCAGAAAAATAAGAAAAAAGTATCAACTTATATCATTAAATTTTTTTTACTTTTTCTTTACAATGATGCCAAACACTTTTTTTTTTATAAGCCTTTAATTCTTGGTATGCCACTGAAACAGGAAATCTTTAAAAACACCTTCAGAGCTTAAAGGGTTATTAATCTTGAATTCAGGGCACAAACAGTGGGCTCCAAAAGTCTGATACCACTAGTGAAAATGCTTCTCTTGTGCATAATTCTAAATTTAATAACAATAAGACATAAAAAACTCAAACAAATTATACTATCAGCATAAACATTTGAATGAAAATATACATTGTGTCCTTGAGCAAGGCACTTAACTCCAGGTTGCTCCGGGAGTATTATTCCTGTAATAATTACACTGTAAGTCGCTTTGGAAGAGTCTGCCAAATGCATAAATGAAAATGTAAAAATGTAAATGTACTTTAAAAATTAACAAAAATTTCAGATTATGTAATCGGTATGTAATTGCACTTAAAATATAATTATATGATTTACAGTTGAAGTCAGAAGTTTACTTACATTTAGGTTGAAGTCATATTTTTTAACCACTCCACAGATTTCATATTAGCAAACTACAGTTTTGGCAAGTCGTTTAGGACATCTACTTTGTGCATGACATGAGTCATTTTTCCAACAATTGTTTACAGACAGATTGTTTCACTTTTAATTGACTATATCACAGTTCCAGTGGGTCAGAAGTTTACATACACTAAGTTAACTGTGCCTTTAAGCAGCTTGGAAAATTCCAGAAAATGATGTCAAGCCTTTGGACAATTAGCCAGTTAGCTTCTGATAGGCTAATGATGTATTTTAAGGCCTACCTTCAAACTCAGTGCCTCTTTGCTTGACATCATGGGAAAATCAAAAGAAATCAGCCAAGACCTCAGAGAAAAAAAAATTGTGGACCTCCACAAGTCTGGTTCATCCTTGGGAACAATTTCCAAACGCCTGAAGTTACCATGTTCATCTGTACAAACAACAGTACACAAATATACACACCATGGGACCACGCAGCCATCATACCGCTCAGGAAGAGACGCATTCTGTCTCCTAGAGATGAATGTAGTTTGGGGCATAAAGTGCAATCAATCCCAGAATAACAGCAAAGAACCTTGTGAAGATGCTGGAGGAAACAGGTAGACAAGTATCTATATCCACAGTAAAACGAGTCCTATATCGACATAACCTGAAAGGCTGCTCAGCAAGGAAGAAGCCAATGCTCCAAAACCACCATAAAAAAGCCAGACTACAGTTTACAAGTGCACATGGGTACAAAGATCTTACTTTCTGGAGAAATGTCCTCTGGTCTGATGAGACAAATATTGAACTTTTTTACCATAATGACCATCGTTATGTTTGGAGAAATTTTATGTTTTATATTTTTTTTAAACATTAAACAATTCAATTTGATGGAATTTTGTTCTTAAATTGAAATGAGTAAATTTTAAAAATAGGCTAATATATATGTTTAGTGTGGTTACAAACTTACATTTGATTAGTAACCTAGAAATGTTAAATATTTCTTATTAATTAATTTGACCATTAAAAAATTAGATTTTAAAATTCCAGATTTTCAATGTGCTCTCTCAGACATTTGGACCTTTCAATGTCCTCCAACAAAAGTTGGCTGACTAAGCAGAAATATTCACTACGGTAATCAGAATCCACTTCCAAAACCTCATCCCCTTCTCCATGGAAAAAAAAGGAGGAAAGAAAAACATGATTCTTCCTTCACCCCCCTCGATAGTGTCACCTCTCGTGACCTTCGGTGTGAAAACACTCCACTTAAGCAGCATATATAAATGTATGAGTTAGCAGGGAATTAAAAACAGACTTCAAATGAAACACAGTGGATAAAACATTTAGGAGACCTCCTCTTCTCTTCCCCATTTGAAATGAACATGCCTTTGTTTTGCCTCGCTGCCTGTCAACTTCTAATTGTGACCTTCAAACGCTCTCTACCTTCAAGAGCCCTTCTGATGATATGGCAGTGTTTCGGACAGATGATGGTTTCAAAACTAGAATGCGCTGGCATAAAGTGCCTTACCGTCCACGTTTTGTACATTTAGGGAAATTTAAGGTTAAAAAAATGCACTTTGTAACCTGGCGAATAATTGTAAACAGCATATGAATCTATCATGTCTTATAAATCATTTAGCAAACTTGACTTTCTAAAAATATTATTATTATGCATGAATAATCAGTGCTTATTCTAAAGAAAATGTGTCGAAATGTTTGTCTTTGGTAATCTGTACATTGAGCTCAACTTCTACTGAACCCAGAACATTATGATACATACAGATATCCAATCATCTGAGCTGTCTAAAGACATCTTGGTTGAAATCTGTTTGTTGAGAAAAGAACGAAATGAAGCGGGCCATCTCTCCACATGAGCTCAGGAATCACGGTTTATGTAACCCACACAATTCTAAATATACTGATGCAGGACCGTGGCCTTGGAGGAGGGGAATAAACTACACGATAAGATTCAAAACAGCAAACACATGAGCAGAGGTCAGGGGACATCTGCTTCGCTTGGGTTTATAATGAGATGGGAGATGGCAAAGGAGTTGTTAGAGATGTACAGAGTAGAGCAATAAGACTGAAATAGCTGGTCACATTTTTGGTACTAGGAAGAGAAAAATCCTAATAATCAAGTGGCACGTTTAAAGGAATATTACGGGTTAAATACAAGCCAAGCTTTCTTTAAAAAAAAAAAGCACAAATCAGGGGCCTGGGTAGCTCAGCGAGTATTGACGCTGACTATCACACCTGGAGTCGTGCGTTTGAATCCAGGGCATGCTGAGTGACTCCAGCCAGGTCTCCTAATCAACCAAATTGACTCCGTTGCTAGGGAGGGTAGAGTCACATGTGATAACCTCCTCGTGGTCGCGATTAGTGGTTCTCACTCTCAATGGGGCGTGTGGTAAGTTGTGCGTGGATCGCGGAGAGTAGCATGAGCCTCCACATGCTGTGAGTCTCCGTGGTGTCATGCACAACGAGCCACGTGATAAGATGCGCGGATTGACGGTCTCAGAAACGGAGGCAACTGAGACTTGTCCTCCGCCACCCGGATTGAGGTGAGTAACCGTGCCACCACGAGGACCTACTAAGTAGTGGGAATGGGGCATTCCAAATTGGGAGAAAATAATTTGTGTTACAGTGAGACACTTACAATGGAAGTGAATGGGGCCAATTTTTTGAGGGTTTAAAAAGGCAGAAATGTGAAGCTTATAATTTTATAAAAGCACTTACATTATTTTTTCTGTGTATTATTTGAGCTGTAAAGATGTTTAAATCATAATATTTAGTCATTTTAGGGTTTTATGGCTTGTTGATATTACATCATCATGGTAATGAAGTTGTAAAATTGGCTATAACTTTACACAGAAAAGGTTAGTAAGTGATTATTTCACACTAAAATATTGTTTACGTCTTGTGGCCATACCTTTGTAACTTAAAGTATTTTAACGTTTACAGACTGGTCCCATTACTTTCCATTGTAAGTGCCTCACTGGAACCCAGATTTTTCTTGTTTTAAAGAAAAGGAGGGGAAAGTCAAATAAATTTTTGTCGTAATCAATATTACGCCACAAATGCTGTAGATTGAGCTCAACTTGCATTGAACATGGAATATTCCCGATTAAGTATGCAGTATTTGAGATCTACAGCACAGGGCAAAACGACTTTCATTTCGGTCTGTTCCTCACATAAAGCTACCACGTGACTTGGAATACAGAAGTCGTACTGACTACCTTTTGGTGCTTTTTGGACCTCGACAGGTCCTGGTCACTATATGCGTTTGCTATATAGAAAATGACAAGAAAGACAGAATTTTCATTTTAGGATGAGTTCTTCCTTTAAAAGAGATCACATGGGTGATTCTCACAAACCCAGTTAAGAAAATGTCCTGGTCCTATTTTACTTTAAAATCAAATGAAACACATAAGAAATCATATTTTGCATACAGAAAATGAAGCCTATTTTATTTCGATTTTTTACATTGTCATATTATTTTTGACATTTTAGCTCCCAATCCTCATTACCGCTCATTAATGCAAAAAAAAAAAAAAATTGGTATATTATTTCAATTGCAAATATTTAGTATACATCACAGTTGAACTTCATTGGCACTACCTTTCATTTTCAATTATTTTAATAATAAAAAAAAAACCCCAGACTGTGTTACGGTGATCAGAATCATCATTTAAAATAATTGGAATAGTAAAAGTAAAAATGTCCAGACGGGTTTCGGTAAGCATCCTAAATGTAGACATCTGTCAAGAAAAATCCTGGACAAGTTAAATAATTTTTTTAAAAGCCTACATTTTAGGACCATTAAGATTTTTTGCATTGTGACATTATTTTCAGGACACTTAAGCACATTTTACCCCCTTAATTCTCATTACCACAACACATCTGGATGTTTTTCTATACTTGATCTATGATTATCATTACTGTGACACAGTTGTTTTACTATATAACAGTAAAAAAAAGATGCTGTTGCACAAATGTACCTTTGTTTTTTTGTTTTTTTTATTAAAATCAGCTAAAATAAAAGGTAGTACAAAGAGAGTACTACTGTATTGTATACACTTTTTAAATGTAATAAAATATTATTTTTTTTCATGTTGCGGTAAAGAGAAAAATAGGCTTCATTTTCAATATGTAAAATACATGTTTTTTGTATTGATTTGGGTCTAAATGTGACATTTTCTTAACAGGTTTTCGTGGTAATACACCAGACACTGAGAGGTTTATTTTAGCAAGCGGCTAGCGATGAAAGCCATTAAAGATGCAGGAGCAAATAAAACCTTTACCAAGTGTTGATGGCACTCCACTGGCCGGACTGACCTGCGATGACCTCAAACTAAAGCTGCTCATATCTAAAGCTTTACCAACTGAACAGACATGCTCTGAAGACACTCGATTGCCCATAAGAGGTACCAGTATAAATCGATCGATCAGTCAATGATTGAACTTGCAGTCTGCATTTCAAAGTAGAGCTCGCAATTGATTCGCTTCATAAACTGCGCAGAAAAATTAAACGGTCAATCGAAAAGTAAACAAATAAGGAGATAGCATACCCGCATTTGTATTATGATACGTGAGGAAGCCTATCTTGATCTTATTTTGCGAAGGGATTTCAAATGGTCGTTTATTGCAATACGGACATATTCGGCATCTTTCATCTGCTGAGACGACTACATGTGGAAGCTGAATTTGTGAAATGTGAGTGGACACTTCAGTGTGTCTGGAGACACGGGGAGAAAAGGCCAGTGCG
This sequence comes from Myxocyprinus asiaticus, assembly GCF_019703515.2. Taxonomy (NCBI): domain Eukaryota; kingdom Metazoa; phylum Chordata; class Actinopteri; order Cypriniformes; family Catostomidae; genus Myxocyprinus; species Myxocyprinus asiaticus. Next base: position 29,954,217 of record NC_059388.1, on the reverse strand, counting down.
GTCCATCTGCTGTGTGTGAGTGTGTTGTGTGTGACAAAAAAACACGCTGAGAAACAGAGAGAAGAACAAGAATATTAACACTGCTTTCATCCAGTGAAAGTCCTAGGTCAGCTGTGGCTTGATCAACTACATTCAAAGAAATCAATAATGATCATTAAATCATTAAAATGTTTTAGTGTCTGGAAGCGACTCTGAAACTTGTTAACAAATAGAACCTTATAGTAAAATGTTACCAATCCGTTTATGATCTTACCTTATAAAGGAACACGCTTACGTGACCTTACACATTGTCTGCTTATTAAGCATATTCGGTATTTTAGATAATTATCAGGTCATATATATATATATATAAAAAAAAAAAAAAATGTAAAAACAAAAACAAAACAGTAGTAGTTTTCTGGCACAAAAACAATTAGGATTTCTGGCAAAAATATCTACTACTACACTGGTGTACTTTTTACCTGAATCTCCATGCCCTGTTCCAGTAAACGTTTGGCTTGATTCTCCACCTCCAACCGTGCTCGACTGATGTACAGCAGATCATTCTCAATGACATCAATACCTGACAGATCCACACCTTGAGACAGGTAATCTAAAAGAGATGGGACAATAACGCATAAATTAATGTTTAAAGAAAAGTTTTCTCATCATTTACTCACCCTCATGTAGTTCCATATTAATTACCTTTTTTTTCTTCTGTAGTATAATACAACTGGAGTATTATTATAAAAAGAAATAATGTACATGCTCCTATATTCCATACAATGACAGGTCATAGTGACTCAAATGCCATATTTCAAGTCTTCTTAAATCATTAAAGCTTTGAGGAAGATTTTCAGATTTCAACATTTTGCATTCTGAGATGATATTGTTCTCATCACAATTGTACAGAGTGGTTATCTGAGTTACCGTAGACTTTGTCAGTTCAAACCAGTCTGGCCATTCTCTGTTGACCTCTCTCATCAACAAGGTGTTTCCATCCACAGAACTGCCGCTCACTGGATGTTTTTTGTTTTTGGCACCATTCTGAGTAAATTCTAGAGACTGTTGTGTGTGAAAATCCCAGGAGATCAGCAGTTACAGAAATACTCAAACCAGCCCATCTGGCACCAACAATCATGACACGGTCCAAATCACTGAGATCACATTTTTTCTCCATTCTGATGGTTGATATGAACATTAACTGAAGCTCCTGACCCGTATCTGCATGATTTTATGCACTGCTGCCACATGATTGGCTGATTAGATAATCGCATTGATGATTGTTGGTGCCAGATGGGCTGGTTTGAGTTCGAATTCGAAGTCTATGGTAACTGGCGCTGTTTTGGCGGCACGAGGGGGACCTACACAATATTAGGCAGGTGTTTTTATATATATATATATATATATATATATATATATATATATATATATATATATATATATATATTCTTTTATCCCCTTTTCTCCCCAATTTGGAATGCCCAATTCCCACTACTTAGTAGGTCCTCGTGGTGGTGCAGTTACTCACCTCAATGCAGGTGGTGGAGGACAAGTCTCAGTTGGGTCCGCTTCTGAGACCGTCAATCCATGCATTTTATCACGTGGCTCAATTTGCATGACACCGCAGAGACTCACAACATGTGGAGGCTCATGCAACTCTCCGCGATCCACGTACAACTTACCACACGCCCCACTGAGAGTGAGAACCACTAATCACGACCACGAGGAGGTTACCCCATGTGACTCTACCCTCCCTAGCAACCGGGTCAATTTGGTTGCTTAGGAGACCTGGCTGGAGTCTCTCAGCACACCCTGGATTCAAACTCACGACTCACTGAGCTACCCTGGCCCCAGGCAGGTGGTTTTAATGTTGTGGCTGATTATATTAATATATGATTGGCATATGTTAAACAATACATTGGATTCTAAAGCCACTTTTTGCATTGCCTTTTCGATGCTTAACTCTGCCACAATAATGTAATGCATTTTAATTATATATATATATATATATATATATATATATATATATATATATATATATATATATATATATATATATATATATATAATAATAATAATAATAATAATAAATATTGAGTTTAAAATGCATTACAATATAAGTATTTTGCAACACTTCAGTTGCCTCTAGTAAGTGCAAAAAGTGTAAAAATATTATGTTTAATTTTGTGTCTTTAGGATACATAAAATGTTAGCTATGAAATTAAACTTAAGACAAAGCAGTCTGCAATTATTTATTTTTTTTAAAAGAAAGAAAAAGTTAAAAATAGAACAGAATACAGAATTTGAGATGTGCTGGAAATGACACCGATGGGAATTTTCAGGACTTTCAGAGAGAGAGAAAAAAAGCCAAAAATACCACACTATAAATCTCATGTGATGCATGTTCATACACTGTTGGACATTGTTAGTAGGCAAAAAAAAACAACAACAAAAAAAAACCCGGTGAGAGTGTGTAACATTTTAACCAGACCTTCCTATCTAGAAGTGTATAAACACCCATGAACTGTCCTTGTATGGAAAAGAAATGTGTAAATATAAAAAAAAAAAAAATAATAATAATTTTAGAGAAAAGAACAAAACAGCATACAGTTTTGGTATGACATTTTCACTTTTGGCTAAAATGAACTCTTTGAAATGTAGAACAATTCATTTACATGTATTTATTTATAAAGCACTTTTAAACTACACAGTAGATCCAAAGTGCTGGGCATCAACAATGTAAACAATAAAATATGCAATAAAACAATACCATAAAAAGAAAAAAAAAAACAACCTAAAAATTCTTTCAAGTAAACGAGAGAGACTCTAAACACAGAATACCATATTGAACAGCCGTTTGAACAGACAGCACATGAGTCAGAGATGCTGAGAGATACAGATACAGTGGCATCAGGCAGAACAATGTCACTACATAGATCCACTCATTAGCGACTTCTGAGGGCACACGCGCACACACACCAGCTGACGACTCCATGATTCGATTCGTCGGCCGCTAGCAAAGATATCAAAAGAACCCAGCATCATCTTACTTTCCTCAAGCAAGATATCTGACCCCTCCTAATGACTCCACTCTGTATCACCCAGATGCTTAGATACGACCCTGAGTTTATAGCCCAAAAACTGGAGAGAACAAAAGCATTTTGAGAACAGGTGGCCTCTACACAGGAAGGATGGCTCCAGTTCGTACAGGTAGGCCAAAAGCCAGAATAAAATCCATGATGCCTGCCAGGAGTCTCTGAGTCACAGAGCAATTTTATTTCACCTAATTTTCACCCTCTCAAAACCTCTGCTGCTTTGCCGTGCCAGAGTGCAAGAATTATTACACTGTTTAAGTAGAAAACCACAACACTGAAGGGGGACTCTCAATAGAGCGCAACACTGTCTGTTCACTGTTTTAGCCATCTTGGTTCTGGAAATGTTTTCCCGTTCATATGGATTTTGTGAAATCTTTCATAAGAGAGTTCTAAGCCACGAACCAAACCATTCAGCTCCAAGGTGAATCACAACATTACAATCTTTGATTTGACGCAAAAGTATTTGAAAATCAAAGAAGAAAACAAAGGTACAAGACTGTGTACTGAACGTCTTTAATGAGGGAATGAACTACAATCCCATTAATCATTGCAAATGATGTAATCAAATGTTGTTGTTGCTTATAAGCAGAGAAACAATATTTTAATATGATTGCAAAATATTCAGATATATACAAATATATAAGTAGTTTGAGAGTGTAGGGAGACCAACTCGATTGTGTCATTCTCATAGTATTGTAGTTGCTGTGAATTATAGAAGGCTTACTGGCATTTTTGTGGCATGTTGTTCATCACAGTTGTCAGTTGAGGGCGCTATTTTGCTGCTGTGGTTTTTAACAACCGTTTCTGCATGATGTCGGTCTCCATAAAGCTCAGTTTGGTATCTTTGGAGTGTGGCTAATCCAACGGCTCTGTCTCGTGGAAGTAGAATGGCTAAGATCGCTTACAGCAACTTTAAGTAAAAAAGTTAAATGAGAAAATAATCGCTTCAATATATAGTTCTTAGTGTTGCACAGTAGCCTATACCAGTGCCATATTGCTACCACAGACTCATTAAAAACAGTTGTGTGTATGTGCCAAATGCTTATGCAGCGAGCCTCTGATAAGAGTGCAAGGCATAGTCAAGACACAGTCGCCAAAGACCTCCAACACCGAATGCATCCGCATGCGCTTGACGGACGTTTTTGACCATTGTGTCATGGTGGGGGTTTTTTTTTCCTCCCATTTTTCTCCCAATTTGGAATGTCCAATTTCCAATTTGCTCCAAGTCCTCGTGGTGGCGTAGTGACTTGCCTCAATTCAAAGGTGGCGGATGGACGAATCTCAGTTGCCTCCGCGTCTGAGACCGTCAACCCACGCATCTTATCACGTGGCTTGTTGTGTGAGTTACCACGGAGATATAGCGCGTGTGGAGGCCCACGCCATCCACCATGGCATCTACAACACATGACTCACCAAGAGCAAACCACATTATAGAGACCACGAGGAGGTTACCCCATGTGACTCTACCCTCCCTAACAACCGGGCGAATTTGGTTGCTTAGGAGACCTGGCTGGAGTCACTCAGCACGCCCTGGATTCAAACTCACGACTCTAGGGGTGATAGCCAGCGTTTTTACCACTGAGCTACCCAGGCCACCCCATGTCGGTTTTTTAGTTTCTCGTGCTGTAATGATGCATTTTTGTAGACACAATGTCAATTTAAAAGGAAATTAACCTTTCATACGCATCTCAAGACACCCCGTTCTGTTTTATTTGTTGCACTGCGCCTGTTTTAGCCCGAGAATGTAAATAATCATCAGTGCTTGGCATTCGTGCTTGGCTTATTTTAGCATTCAAATGTGCATTTTTATCTTACATTCAACGAATATTAGAATTGTATGTATTATCTGGGATTCTACTTTTGTTACATACTGCAAACTCACATTCAATGTAAAAAAATAGTAGGCAGTATACAGTATGTAGTATGCAATAGGCAGTTTGCTAGTATTCCAATTCAAACTTAGCCACAGCTCCTCATGTCGGGGTCATGAAGGTCAGAGGGTACGCCGTGAGGAGTGACATAGGTGCTCTTTCAATCACTGTTCTTGAACCAACATTTTTGCCATAGCAGAAAAAAGCTGATCATATGATAGCTTTCTCTATCTTCTCCGGTCCTTCTCCGGTCCTGTAGAGTTACGGAAGGAACATTCGCTCGGCATCTATAACAGTTATTACCTGCATTTATATACAATAAGCACAAGTCACTCCACAGATAGAAGGTACAGTGAGCAATATAGTGTAAAATGATCCTAACTGTGACCTTGGAAATGCAATTTTTTCCCATTGTGGTGGAAAATAGAAGAGAGAGATAAGAAACATTAGTGTGAATTCAATATGGGGTACTCTGAGGAGGAGTGGAGGAGGCGAGCTCAGCTAAGCGAAGCACTCAAATTATTTGAGATTAAAAGGAAACTGAAAAAAGGTAATTGCTGTTGGTGTAGATAGAATCGACTCTGAAATTACGAGGAAGAGCATGAAAATGTCTAATGACAGCAAGAATGAGTCGAAACATCTTTCTTAAAAACCATTCTGTAAAAAGAAATGGTGCCTTACGTTTGTTTTCGGTACAAAAAAAAAAAGACAACCGAACACATTTGCAGTGCGAATCTGGATGATGACAGTAGAAGAGCAAAAAACAGTGACTGATGGTTTTCATTACGAAGAAAACTGTAGCACTTAGGACCTCATTATGTTTCGTTTCATAAAACGGTGGAGGAAACTGTTTTCAGACTCCAATAAAACCAAAAACGCACACAGATCCAACAGTTTTTTCCAGCAAGTACACAGCAGAGTAGCGCATGATGGTCATGAGAACTGCAAATCGATGTTTCTGCAATCATGCTTAAACAAGTGTCTTGGGATGTGAGAGCACCCCTTCATGTCAGTCAGATTCAAAGCATGCCTCTGTCAAAAGGCTTCTTACTCTCCCACCAGACCAAACGTCACCTTTCACCTGCACGCTTCAGTGCTACGATACGTGACACAAACAATTCAACTAGTCAGAAGTGACAACATCGCACTTATGGCTTCTTGTAGGAATCATTACTTGCTAGATGCATGCTGAAATCACATTTAAAGGTCAATCATTGTCCTCTCACATCTCTTTGTCCCGATAAAGGAGTTAACTGTGCTCACGCTCTAGCTACCATTTCTGTTGCATGTTTGGGGTTAGGAACAGAGAACCGTTTCTTTTTCAGAATGATTTTCATGTCTTTCCGTTCCGTTAACAGTTCTCCAACGTGCATTCTTCCACCAATGCGAGTGGTGACGCCATGCTAAAACACTCAGCGGCATGTCAACAACACTGCTAAATCAGCAGCATGAAACATACAGTGAACTGTGTAGCATAAATCTCAAACCAATCACTCTTATCAGCCTGTTCTTGCAGATCAGTGAGTTTTGATTCACTAGCAAGTCATTGATTTTGTCGTGTCCAACGTAGGGTTAGGTTTGTTATGTGCATTTATGTTTAGCATTAGGGTTAGGGTAAATGTTTGTTATGTGTACTTAGGGCTTGTGAGAATTAAATCAGAGAAATTACTGACTAGACGTTGGCCTCATATGTAAATTCGGAGTAATTTGCACGTAAAATGGGCCTTCCCAAAAACGTTCCGTCGGATTCACAAATGCTTCATACTCCCCAGATATGTTAGTAAAACGTGTGTATGTTAGTGAATTCCAAATATTCGTAAATAGGGGGCGTGTGCACATTTATTCACAATTATCATAAATCCACACCCATGAAAAGGCCATATAAGGAAGTCACCAGACTTGCTAGTAAATGCTGTTAACATCTCTATGTTGAACAGTACTTACATGGTTTTTATGATTGAAGTGCATTCACATTGTAAAATTTTGATTTAGCAAGCATAATATCATCTCAAAGAAAGTGAGGACTTACTGTCATCGCATGTTTTTGCTCTTTTGTGAATCAAACAGTTCAAGAAGTCAATAAAAATGGTTTGAAATGAGTGTAAAAAGGACGATGGATGTCCACCACCATTAACCTTCACTGGTTAAGTTCACAGCGTATCGCTAGCATCATTTCTCGGGTAAATCATGACGGTAATAGTGATATACTGTACTTGCAACTGGAAGAATTTTCAGAGAAATGAACAGAATGCCTGAAGAAGATCTTTGACTGAAACGCTGTAAGATACAGATTTACAGATTTGCTAGCTATACGACAGTGTGCTTTTTCTATGTTTTTTCCAGGGTTGTATTGTGTACGCACCTGCCCTCGATGTGTTTATTTATGAGTTTAACAGCATTAGCATTGACCATACGTTATCAACTGAGCGCGATTTACCAATGCCTATCCTAAATTATGAAATCGAATTTATAGAGCTCATATCAAATAAAAAAAAACGTCCAACCTGTCACGTTAGAGGGCTTTTATTTTTTCGGGAGAATCAAACGCAAACAGTGTCTTTCCATTAACTTTTCACCCCATGCCAAGCACTTTTGCTGGAAAAATGAGAAGCAGAGTTGGAAGAAAAAACTATACTTTGAAAAAATAAATGCATGCAGCAAACAAACTTTTCTATATAAGTAAAGGCTATGGTTTAAAAAGAAAACAAAGCCTATTTTTCTTTTTTACTAATTTATTTTATATTTATGTTATAAGGATCACTCATTTATTTATTAGTTACTTTTTTAATTAGCTACTTAATTATAGTTCTATCAAAATGTAGCCATGGCAATTTGCCTAAAATAACACCACATTTGGATGTCTTACGAACGATTTACACGTGGTCGGGAGCAGGTTTGAGAATTTACATCAGAACGGCTTTACGACCGATTTACACAATTCATTCTGCTCGTGTTTCATGAATGAGGCCCTTTGAGTTTTGTTGTACTTCGTGGTATTTTAAAATGAATTAATAAATAAAACCGCTTTCTTAATCAAAAAGTCAAAAATGTTAAAATATTTCTTCCTCAAAAGAACTAATGGAATTTTTAATGGAACCGTTGAGGAATCGGGATAGTTCAGTTCCTTATTATTCCCATCCTTATGCATGCTAGACGAGGAATAGAAAAGGAGGATGAAAGTGTTAAAACAGCCTGAATATTCTGAGAGGTAAAATTAAACTACCATGAGATTAAAACGTTTTGCAGCTTACTTTATTAGGCTGCATATCTTGAAATTTTGCCTTTTTTATTTTATTCATTCATATTTTGGGTAGCCTATTGTACTTTATTACCATGACATTTAATATTTCCCTCAATAATACCACATTATTTCAAAAGTTCATTCAAACTGGGTGAGCGTATTCATAGAGTATATCTATTATTAATTGGGCAGGTCTATTAGTGTGGCGAAAAAATGACACATTGCAGAATCACTTGGGAAAGATCCTAAAATTGTAGAACAAGTATGAAGACACGAGCAGGACATATGCAGCTTCTTATATTTATATCTTAATTGCGTTTTCCGCTACCTATGTGTAGTGTTTCCAGCAAGAAAAATAGTAATCCCATGAATTTTAGCAACACTTAAACAGAACGCACGTGTCTCGACACAAGCTTTTAAAAGTTAACGTTCTTTTTGAGCAGACATGACATCTAAAAAACATGCCGTTACAGCGCAAGATGCTGAAAAAACAGCTGGACGCAGCGCAACGGTCAAGAAGTCCATCTGTCACATATTTTCAGCCCCTTAAACTATAACAGAAAACCAGCAATGAACAATATTTGTTTTGTTTGCATCAGAGTGGCTCCATCAGCATCAGATGAAAGTGACTCCTTGAATCAGACCAGAGGCTGAAGGGAGGCGACAGACCGTTCTGAAGGTCACCCCTCTCATAAGGGACAGCTTTTTCCCATGCCTTCCCTTCCCCCATCTAACACAACACGTAACATCTCAGCACTCTGGACACTGGCAGGAAGTGGTTTAACTCTGAATGCTTTGTTGGGATTGGACAGAGTCCCAGCGGGACAGCTAAAGTGAAGCTGGACCAACAAGCGTTAGCAGAAGTTCACAGTCAGGGTGTCCCCGATAATCTGCCACTACGAAAACTCAATGTGGAGGATCCAAACTCACATTCACAGTGTAACCCCACATCACAGGGTGACGTGTTAGCCCTGTAGAAGCTGAGGGGACGTGACACTGTTTAGACAACTAAAGCCTTTGGAATCTGATTAATACCAGCCGGACTCAATTCCCATAGAGACTTTAACCATATTAGCAGTTGATTGGAGAAAAAGCAGTCTATCGTGGCCTAGTATTGTGCTTAATTACTGATAAAGAGCATTGAAAGAGATGATATAAAAACAATGCACCCTACCACCTCACAATCTGGGACACTATTTTTAGTGTAACCATCTGTAAGCGTTTGGTTGTAAGAATGCTCGAAAATCTGTTCAATATTGAAAAAAACGTCCATTTAAAGCAATATTCCGGGTTCAATACAAGTTAAGCTCAAACGACAGAATTTGTGGCATAATGTTGATTACCACAAAAAATTCAAGGTGGTTGGGGGCCTGGGTAGCTCAGCATGTAAAAGACGCTCGAATCCAGGGCATGCTGAGTGCCTCCAGTCAGGCTTCCTAAGCAACCAAATTGGCCCGGTTGCTAGGGTGGCTAGAGTCACATGGGGTAACCTCCTCGTGGTCGCTATAATGTGGTTCTCGCTCTCGATGGGGAGTGTGGTGAGTTGTGCATGGATGCCACGAAGAATAGCGTGAAGCCTCCACACACACTATGTCTCTGCGATAACACGCTCAACAAGCCACGTGATAAGATGCGCGGATTGACGGACTCAGATGCGGAGGCAACTGAGATTTGTCCTCCGCCACCCAGATTGAGACGAGTCACTATGCCACCACGAGGACTTAGAGCGCATTGGGAATTGGGCATTCAAAACTGGGGAGAAAAGGGGAGAAAAAAATCAAGATTAAAGTGAGCCACTTACAATGGAAGTGAAGAGGCCCAATTTTTGGAGGGTTTAAAGGCAGAAATGTGAAGCTTATAATTTTATAAAAGCACATTAAGTCCTCTGTTAATACTTGTATTATTTGAGCTGTAAAGTTGTTTAAATCATTGTTTTTACAGCCGTTTTAGGGTTAACGGCGTTACGTCTTCATGGCAAGTTAGTTGTAAAATTGGCTATAACTTTACACAGAAAAGGTTAGTAAGCGATTTTATCATATGCATATTGCTTACATCTTGTGGCTAGTGAGTATTTTAACATTTATGGATTTATTTATTTATTTATTGTTTTGTTTTTTTAAGAAAAGGAGGGACAATTCGAAATTAATGTTTGGGGTAATCAACATTGTCACTAATTCTGTCGATTAAGCTTAACTTGTATTGAACCCGGAATATTACTTTAACTTTGAATAACCTAATAAAATTGGGATATATAATTTGCTTTAAGGTTTTAAAAACTTGCAAAATACTGCACAGGAGTAGAATGACATGAAAAATAATATATTAAATATGAAAATATTTCCACATATTTAAAATATGCCTGAACTTTCTATTTACACTGTTGTTTTTGAAACCCAGTCAACCTGAATATTATATTATATTATATTATATTATATTCAGAGCTGTCAACCTATTACATTTTTATCGCGATTAATTGCATATTTGTTTGTAGTTAAACACGATTAATTGCAGATTTTGAAAATTCAGAAATTTGACATCATATATACTTATTTTCCTGTCAACACTTATTTCCATCTTAGGAAAAAAACAAAAAAACAATATGTAACAATATAATTCTTTATTAACATTTTCCAAACAAAGACTTCCACAGTATAAAGATAGAAATGAACTAAAATAGCACCTATTAAAGTAAAATTAAATGTTTCCCAAAGTCTAATTGGAAGGTTGACTTACTGAAAGAACTGGTCCCCATAGGTTGAGTATTCATTCATAATTTCATTCATTTAATATTTCTAGATTCATAATTTTACATTTCAAATATTAATCCCATGACATTATTTATGCATTTGCAACTGCAGTGTAAATGCAATTTGTTCCTGCTCTTTGAAAATACACTTAATTGCTACTGCAGATGCAGCATTGTGCCACCTTTGAAGTGTAAAGATGGCTTTAGTCTCCCCATAGGTTTACTTCTTTTGTAAGTCGCTTTGGATAAAAGCGTCTGCCAAATGAATAAATGTAAATGTAAATGTAGGTTTAGGTTTAGTATTCATTGCAATTGGCATTAAATCTATTAAACTCTCATCCTCCACAATATTAATCTGCTGGTAGACTGTGATTATCCACTTACCTACAGCAATCGTGAAGCTGCGTTCATTCACATCAGAGCGTCAACGCTAGAGTCCAGCGCCGCTTTGAACTCCACGGGAAAGTGGAGTAATAGTCAAGAGTTGCCGTGCTTCAGTGGTAATTAAAATGCGCCTTGCATAGGCTGAAAATACTTGATTTCTATCACAAGTCCCATATGGTCTTGTTTTGTACATCAAATAATAGCGCTAAGAGGTCCTTTCTCCATCATTTAATCACTGACAGGGAAGCGCTGTTGTGGTGTGTGTGTCAGTTAAATGAATCCGGGCGGACACATTACAAAGGTTCCGCCCTCCCAACAAGTGTTTATGCTGGTTTATGCTGTATTAATTAATTAGAAAAACATTTTAAATTAATCGCATGCGATTAATGTGTTAATTCCAACAGCTCTAATTATATTATATTATGTACTAGTCAGTAAGACGGCCCAAGTTTCTATATCCGTTTAAAATTCTTATTTGGGAATGTGACGAGGCGGAGGGTGGGGCCGGCCCTGAATTGGGCTAATCAGCTGGGAGGGGGATAAAGACTAACCGGAGGCGCCAGTTCGAGAGCGAGGGAGATGCACGCGGCCGCGTTGCATGTGTGTCTGCATTTGTTTATGCGGTTCCGTCCTCCAGGGGAGGAGTGAGCTGGCATCCGCCAGAGGGCAGAGGAGCGGTTGAAGACCGGGCGACAGCACATTCAGGAGCCGGCGAGCAAGTTTTCGCTCTCTCTCCTCTCTCTCTCTGTTGCTCCGCCTCGATCTTTCCTTCTTCCCTTTTCCTTGCGGGAGGGAGTGCATCATGCCAGGGGTTTCCCCAACCCGAGTCAGGCGATGGAGGAGTGTGACGAGGAGGAGGGTGAGGACACACGGCCGGCCCTGAATCGGGCTATTCAGCCGGGAGAGGGATAAAGACTAGTCGGAGGCACCAGTTCGAGAGCGAGATGCACACGGCCGCGTTGCATGTGTGTCTGTGTTAGTTTATGTTTGATTTATGTTGAGTTTTATCATTAAACTTTATGTTGACTGTTTAGCTGGTTCCTGCATCCTCCTTGCCCACCTTACCTCATTACAGGGAATTTGTGAAAAAAAATTTTTATTAGAATTTGAAGTGCACAATAATCGCGGTTAGATCAAATAATCACAAGCAGGAGATTATTTAATAATCGAAACAAGCCTACAGTACCTGCATCACGTTCTGGGCCTGTGAATGTCAAACACAAGTAAGTTTGACAGGATAAGCTGCTCCAAAGTCACTTCAGCCATGTCTCCAAATGTTGTCCTAGTGAAGTGCGGTGGAAAACTGGTCATACTTATACCCAGCTCTTCTAGTCCTAAACAGATGTGCAGATAACGCTGAGGCGAGAAGGAACAGCTGAAGGTCTTTTGGGAATGTGGACTGCCAGAGGCGACTACAGCCACTGGCTCTGTCATCTTGGTCTGTTTCATGTCCACATGCAAGAGAGCCCTGAGGGACACTGGAAACGTGACCAAGAACAGCTCCTTCTATCTTCCATGGTGTCCAGGGTCACTGCACAGGGGGGTAGTGAGCCAACAAAACATAACACTACAAGCAAAGCAGAATTTCCTGTTTGGCTTTGGTTTCTGGTGGCAGATTTTCATAGTCTTCAAGCCTCTGGTCAAACATGCTTGATAAAGTTAGCAGCATGTACTAATACAGTATCTCTAAATGTACTGGCAGATATCAGAGAACTGCCTAGGGAAAGCAAATCTCTTTGTGATAAAGCTGCCAGGCCTGTCCTACCTGCCACATGGCCCAGATGAGATGCAACAGTGCCAGAGAGAGTACAAAGAGAGTTGAAATCAGATCCAGAACAAGAGACATGACCCACGGCTTACACCAACCTTGTGTCCAAAAGCTGGCTCGAAAATTGACTGGATAAACCATGTTCATAGCCATTGCAAATAGACGATCTACACACACCTGTATCCATACATCAAATGTTATGTTAATGCACCAAGTCCAAACAAACCATTAAACCGTGAACAATCAAAGAAAATGTCCTTATTAATATCAACAATCATTCTCATCATTAGGATGTCACAACATTCATAGAATGATCTTTTACTGTTATTATTTAATTGTACTATAAATCTTACAGATTTGTGTTGCGTTCACACTGTCACTTCGGGGCTTCATCGTGCCTCCTCGGGGCTTTCTCTTTCTTTTTTGCCAATTACACTTGGGCCAAACAAGGTCAGCCTGGGTTCAATGTCAAAGGCGGTGATTCGCAGAACTTGTCAGGATACAGGTTCGGGACAAAAATAAATTAAAAAATGCGGGCACAGTACAAATCCGTTAAAATGCACATGGACAAAGCGGTGCCTAAAGAAAGAACTTTCTATGGTTTGGTGAACTTTCATAGAAGGTGTGCTGGGACATCGTCCCACTGTTAGTAGAAAGACCACTTGGGACATTATGGCAGTTACAGTCTGTGAGTTGTTATCGCTAATGTATCTTGCTAGCTAGCTAATGTTCGATTCGATATAAACTTGATATTGTAGATAACTAGATAACATGATACCTTAGCTTGCACTTCCCTTTTGCTTGTGAAATGGGTGAGGTGTGTGACACTGGCACCAGGGTGGCATATTAAAGGTGTGTTTTAAGGCAACGCTGGGGGGCTATTGGCCCGATGGTGGTAACGCTGATCGATTTTGGTCTTGCGGCTCGAGGTCCGAGGCAATTGGCTCCAGCCGGCCAGTTGATAGCCCTGGCTCGAACCAGCCCGATAGTGAAAAGTGGCTTATGAGGATTTTAGAAATTAGAACATGCGCTAGACATTAAACAAATAGGGTGGCAACATTAAATTGCACAAATAGATTTATACCAAATAAAAACATTATATATTGAACAAATTAATTTATATTAAATATAACTAATAAAATAATTTTAGATCTGCCGAGTCGAAAACTAAGGCTGAACGATTAATCAAAATATAAAATCAAACTCGCAACATGACGTATTTAAATTATCAAACCGCAAAGGCTGCGAAATAATAAAAGTAAATAGTCTGCATGCACTGCTCGCTGTGCTTAACCTCTGTGAAGTTGTAACCCCATATAACTGAATGATCACCAAAACTATACTATTAGTTTGTGCTGCGTTTGTGCCACAAAAACGAGCGTTTGTGCTGGTTTGGTGTTTGAGATATTAAACTTTTATTTAGTCTGGTTCTTTTTAAAGAGAACTCAAGTGCGAACACCCTTTCTTGACCAAAAAATGATGGCATTGACAAATGGATCCAAGTCTCATCTAGGGACTCATATCATATATATCATATTATTTCCTATCCAGGGACTCTAGGGAGTCATATCATAGAGACTTGGGGGTGGGCTTTCAACTCAGGCCAGTAAGCAACCACTCAGCAACCATCCAGAACACTTCTCCTGATGGAAAGGTAATAAAAGAAAGAAAACCATATCCTCAACACAGAAAAGTTATCCAACTGGATGAGTAATGGTAAACTGAAAGACCAGATCCCAGAGCGTCGTGCCAGAGACCCAGCGGGCATGCTCGCTTCTTAGAGGTTGCTCCAGGGAGCGCGGGGCAGATTTTCCATGACCCCTCATCCTTCACGCCTCTCTCCGCAAGCTGGCACCTGGCGCCTTACCTTCCGCTGCTGAAACCTGCTGTTGCTAAGCGCACGTTAATTCACACAGGGATACTGGAGTTCTGCTTCCACTCAATGAGCATCAATCACAGCGGCATTATAAAGCTAGCAGCACACAAACATGCTCAATACGGCAGTTGATACAGCGGGAGAGAGATAACGTTATAATGAAAGTGGTCATTAAAGACAGATATTACAGATGGTGAATGAGACAGTGAGCCTGTTAATATGTGCAGCAATACACTGATAACACCCAAAAAAAAAACGTATTAAAAAAAGAGTTTTTCTCTGCTTTTGATGTCAATCCATAAAGAAGCATGCGCACAACAATTACAAATATTAGGGTTGGTTAGGTTAGGCTAGGGTTGCATAAGCTGTTAAGAACACTGGTAAAGTTGTTTACATGCAACTCTAAATTGGGGTAATGGGCAAAAATTACCTGTGTTTACATGCATGTTCTTACACCGATTATGCTTAATAAGCCGGCAAGGCGTACGGTAATGTAAACACAATAATGTTCCTTTATTGCCGTTAAGGCCTTACGAATACTTATGAATAACCCAATCGACGAGGGTAGATTTTTTCCCATTACGCCAATTTCGCATGCCATGTAAACACCTTACTCTGTGTTCTTACCAACTAATCCAATGTGCGCACATGTTGAGCGCGTGCCTCTTCACGGTTTGATGTCAAAAGTAGAGAATAATGCGATTATTTCAAATGTCATGTTAACCCGGATTTCTTGCCTTGTTTAAATAAGCTGACTTTAGAGAGTAATCAGTGTATTGGTGTGCATGTAAACGGGCTCAGTTAGTTTATGCATAAACCATTTATTACCTTTGCCCAATAAAAAAAAAAGCTGTTTACATTTAGCAGATGCTTTTATCCAAAGCAACTTAAAATGAGAAACATAACAAACCAGACTATGTTTCAGACTATACATGACCACACGTTGTAGGCTTAAGCAAAATCTTTGTAAGCTCACTGGCTTTTTGAAACACGGGAAAAAGAGCTTTGGGGCATGACGAATTGTCTAAAAATAACAATAAAAAATGCACACACTCTTTCTCCATCTTACGAAGCATCTACCGAGAAGTGTCTTGGGACAGGGTTTGAATTAAAAGTTAAAATATTAATGTGCACCTTGAAATATTTACAAGTACATTCAGCTTTGTAATTTGAAGCGGTATTCTTGAATTTGGTAAGAAAGTGATGTTCCATAATTAGTCCTAGTCTTCCTCTACTGCATCAGTGTGCACCAATACACCCACACATGTTCAGCAGTAAAGACTGAACCTAAATCACGCCTCATGCGAGGTTTGTCATGTCTGCATTATGAAGAGTCGTGGAGAGCCCTTGCTTTCAAAGTAAACTCGCCCACATCATTGCTCTGGGCTATTACATTTCAGGATTTTTCTTTAAGTATTCCTTTCTGCCCTTACCTTTGTCGCTCACTCCTTAACTGTGGATCTATAGAGAATTTAAGAAGATAAGGAAATTGTGTATTTTGAGACACGGTCCGATATCAACTCTGCAAAGAGAGTAAAATTTCCCTCTGGAGGAAGGCCCTTTTGGAGCAACAGGGTAAGAAAGGGTGACCACTATTACAGGAAACCAATTGGGAACTTGAAGAGTGTTATAAACCACAGCGGGGAGGGAAAGCGAGAGTGAGAAAGGGGAGGTGGGAGGGGAAGAGAGAGAGAGTGAGGAGGAGGGGAGAGATGAGTAGGTAGGGCATTTTGAAAGCGCTGATTGTAGGGATGGGGAGAGAGAGAGAGAGAGAGAGAGAGAGAGAGAGAGAGAGAGAGGGAAGGAACAGGGAAGAGGAGAGGAGCAGTTCTCGAAGCGAGATGCATGGCACTACACCCTAGAGCATCTGACTTCCCTGCCCCTCCTGACAGACAAGGCAGCACTCCGAGAAAGCATCACTCTGCGAAGCATGTGCTTTATCACTCGTCTTGGCATGGCTCCACTTAAACTGGGAAAAATATGGGCTACCAGGTCACTTACTCTTATGGCAGCACTGAGAGGTAAAAGCTTCAGGATTCAACATTGTAGCACAGATACAACTGGAGCATCCGCTAAGTAGAATGCATGCTATTTAACAGATCCACAACTTGTTAGATTCCAACAAACTTTTTAAAAATAAAGCAAATAAATTGCAGGGTTGAATAAATTTTAAGTGACAGTATGCAGTTAGCCTTACTTGATTTAACAGTCTGTGCATGAGTCTACTGTTTTGAAGAGAAGCTGTTCACTGTCTTTTTTTGACACTTGCATTGTGCAAAAAAAGATGCATGCTATATTTTGTGTATTTCCTCCAGTGGCCAACATATTAAGAGACACATTTGATGCAAATCAACTTGATTAATGTATGTGGAAAGCACAAAATTGGGTAATTGAAAGCCATGTAACACATTATCCTCTTACGGGGAAGATGTGAGCACTCTTTTACAGCTTCTGGTTAGTGCTTAAAGCTGCCTCGTAGCTCAGGAAATGGGAGACAGAATAAAAGATGCATGGAGATTCATGAGAACTGTATTTCTGTTCTACATACATGGAGTAGAGCCCATGTAGCTTACAAGTATGGTGTGGGAGTACTGAAAATCTGCTCTGCAAAAGGACCACTCACAGTAGCTGTAGGAATCCATTAAACCAACAGAACATTAGTCTAATGAGTTGTTATTAGGCTAAAGGCTTTTTGACTAACAAATTACACCAGAGACACCTTTAAAGATAAAAAGTTTATTGACTGGGGATAAACCTCGCAGAGAGAAGTAGGAGGGGTGCACAATCTCGGGAAGGTCTATGAACAACCAGAAAACATTAGTGACATTATTAAATCTTTACAAAACTGGCACATTTAATGCAAATGTATTATACTTGCAAGAGGGGTTATTTAAAATAGCTTATATGAATACCAGGGATATATATATATATATAAATCACAACATTTTCAAGGTCATATAGGACTCTGGTCGAATGACAAGCAAAATAAATCTAACTTTCACTTTCTTGTACCTACTAGCAGCAAGAGTGTGAAACTACTGAGGATGGAGCACTTATTTTGGTGTCCCACATGAGCACTGTGAATAAGAGAGCAAAAATATACCATGCAGTGCACAGCAAGCCCACATCTACCAGCCTGACTACCTCCTTCCCTCTGGAAACCTGTGACCTTGTTGTGATTACGGTGTACTTCTGTCTATTTGCCTGGTCTCCTGGAGCTGTATTGTGGCCACAGCAGGTGGGAGTGTGATTACTCTATTGGAATACAAAGGGCGGTAAATATTATCAAGGGGCCGTAGAGACTGGATGGGAATGGTACAACTTGTGTTCGATGGCAAGGAGAGAATCGCAGTCCTGACCAGCCCCTCTAAGGGAGAGGCACTTCTGGTTGTAGTCTTTGAATACAGACTGAAAAGAGTGGGCACTTGCGAGGATGGGACATGGCACTGGCTCTGATCGATTTTGCAAGATCTGTTTGGCCAACACAAAGGACAAAAGGCTAAAGGCAAGACTGAATACAACACAGCTTTCATGTCAGGACCACGTGGATATTACAATGCACAACCCCTTCCCACGCTCAGAGAAGGAAGAGCAGAGAGTGTTTCCAACTCCCACACCCTCCCACAGAAATCGGAGGATGCAAGGGAGTGAGTTATGACCTGTTTGGATGGTGTTTAATCAACCTTACAGAGAAGAAACCAGGGTGTTCTCCCTTGTTCGGTCTGTACCATGCTGGGGCCGAGGACAGCCTTAGCTGGTGCATTGGTTCGATTTTAGCTCATTTCAAATCACTGCTTTCAGAGAAAACTAAATCAACAACTCACAAAGCCCAAAACGGAGTAGCTACAAAACAGAATGTGTTGAAGGGCCAAAGGACACTGCTGAGATAAAGAGGCATTGCAATATGGCTGGCACCTATGAAATCCTGCCAACACATCAGCTCTTTGGTCGCACTTGCTACACAAACTCCTAACAAGGACGGTGAACACAAGGGAGGGGTGAGTTTCGTTAGTCTATGCACAATTTTTATGTTCATGTGAAGTACAGATAAAATATTTCATCCTTCTGAGGTTCCTTCTGAACTTTGGTCCCTTCCACTTACCTTATTGCAAGAATTCGGCAAAATTCACTTCATGTTGTAATTTACAAGCTAATCGGTTCTGGCGTTAGGACAAACCAGGCCATGGAAATGCTTCTACAACAACTTTCTGGTAAAAGCTAGTTGTTTCCCTCCAAGAGACATGTTAAACAATAGCCATATGTGTTTTATTTTGTGTAGGAGAATGCATACCCCTCCTGTGCTGGGATTCCAGGCCATCATGAGCAACGTCACTGTCCTCGATAACGTTGAACCACTTGACTTCGACATGGACTTGGATGTTCCTTATCCTGTCAGTTTCCAGGTGTCTTTGACCGGGTTCCTCATGCTGGAGATTGTGCTAGGTCTCAGCAGCAACCTGACTGTGCTGGCTCTCTATTGCATGAAGTCCAACTTGGTGAGCTCCGTCAGCAACATTGTAACCATGAACCTGCACGTGTTAGATGTGCTAGTGTGCGTGGGATGCATCCCACTGACGATTGTAGTGGTGCTGTTGCCATTGGAAGGCAACAGTGAACTCATTTGCTGCTTCCACGAGGCTTGTGTATCCTTTGCAAGTGTGGCTACTGCTGCCAATGTCCTGGCCATCACTCTAGACCGCTACGACATCTCAGTACGGCCAGCAAATCGAGTTCTAACAATGGGACGGGCAGTGGCCCTATTGGGATCCATTTGGGCACTATCATTCTTTAGCTTTCTGGTGCCCTTCATAGAAGAAGGTTTCTTTAGCCAGGCGGGTAATGAAAGGAATCAAACAGAAGACGAAGAACCTCCAAACCAATACTTTACAGAACCGGGCCTCTACTATCACTTGCTGGCACAGATCCCAATCTTCTTCTTTACAGCCGTGGTCATGTTGGTTACCTATTACAAGATTCTCCAGGCGCTCAACATCCGCATTGGTACTCGTTTCCATGCGGCGCCCAAGAAGAAGCCAAAGAAGAAAAAGACCATCTCTATGACTTTGACTCAGCCAGAGTCCACCGATGCCTCGCAGAGCAGTGCCGGCCGCAATCCACCATTGGCCATGCGTACCTCGGTCTCCGTGATCATCGCCCTTCGCAGGGCAGTCAAACGGCACAGGGAACGCCGCGAGCGACAAAAGAGGGTTTTCCGCATGTCCCTTCTAATCATCTCCACTTTTCTGCTTTGCTGGACACCCATCACCGTGCTCAACACGGTCATCTTGAGTGCTGGGCCGAGCAACTTCACAATGCGCCTAAGACTGGGCTTTCTGGTCATGGCTTACGGAACGACCATTTTTCATCCGCTGCTCTATGCCTTCACTCGGCAGAAATTTCAGAAGGTTCTCAAGAGCAAAATGAAGAAACGTGTCGTTTCAGTTGTTGAGGCTGACCCTATGCCTAATAACGTGGTCATCCACAATTCATGGATTGACCCAAAAAGGAACAAAAAGGTGACTTTTGAGGAGACCGAGGTCAGGCAAAAATGTCTTTCATCAGAGGATGTGGAATGAGCTACTGAGACAATGTAAAGCAAATATCCTCATGGGGTACAAAAGCGTTAAAAAGGGATACCACTAATCCAAAGCAGTAATGAATTTAAGTGTCTTAACTGTACAATACCGCAAGAGGAATAATTTATTACTATTTATTGTGATGGTGACTAGGTGTCATAGACGATGAAGTGTAAATCCTGCATGTGCTTAGTTGAAGTAGTCCTGGACAGTATAAACCCACAAATGTACAGACATAGATATTGATGCTCCTGGTTTTGTTCATTTGTATTAAATACCCCAAAACAGCTGAAGGGCTCTTTTGTTATCAAGATGAACCCTACCTAAATGCTTAGCAATGCTAACACTGGAACACATTTCAAAAGTAAAGACTGTTTTTTTCACTCTGTGATGAGGGGTTATATGTCTTTGTTTTCCTTTGGAAGTTTTGATATTAGATCACTGCTGTTTAGAATTCAGACTATGGGTCTCATTAAGTGGACATCCACTATCTGCCCTTATGCCCTCGAACAGAGAGAACAGGACAGCTATGCTACAACTCGGGTCAACATGGGTGGACTTTCCAAGCAAAAACTCAGTCTGCTTCCTTTCAAAATCACCCTCCAAGCCAATTGGTATGAGAATCATCTCTTTTTATAGGGGGGAGGGTACGCAGCATATTGTGCAATAAAGGTGCTGGGGTTTGAAGTGGTTGGCAAGTGTCAATGAGACGGTGTTGACTAAATACTTAATAGGCTGATGGTGTTTGATTATGAAGGCTGGATTAGATGGTGATAATTGTCCCTTTTGGCAGGCTATGATAAATAATCACCACTTATATTCCAGCAATGGAAGGTCAAACACTGATTGGCAGTAGGGGCAGGCAAAGTCATACCATTGCACACAGTGTTGAAAAACAGGATGATTCCCAATTGGGTTAACACACTCAAATTCAAGAACAGATGAAGTGTGTTTACATTGAAGTTGAGTTAACAGCATTTTTGGGATAATATTGATTTCCTCAAAAAAATTATGTCGACTCACCCCTCTTTTATTAAAAAAAAAAAAAAAAGGTTTACAACAAATCGTGGTTACAGTGCGGCACTTACAATGGCAGTGAATGGGGCCAGTTGCTAAACACTAAAATACACATTGTTTCAAAAGTATAGCCACAAGACATCACTTAACATCATACATGTTAAAATGATTGTAGTGTGATAAATTTGCTTACTAACCTTATCTGTGTAAAGTTATATCCAATATTACAACTTTGTTGTCATGACAATGAAAACCTGTAATCCCCGTATT
Source organism: Myxocyprinus asiaticus (assembly GCF_019703515.2). NCBI lineage: Eukaryota > Metazoa > Chordata > Actinopteri > Cypriniformes > Catostomidae > Myxocyprinus > Myxocyprinus asiaticus. The sequence continues at coordinate 29,932,391 of NC_059388.1, read as the reverse complement.
GCTATAACTAAAGTTGGTAAGCAATTTTATCACACTAAACTTATATTAATATGTGTAATGTGTATGTCTTGTGGCTATAATTTTCAAAAAGTGTGTATTTTAGCATTTACGGACTGGCCCCATTCACTTCCATTGTAAGTGCATTACTGTAACCACTTTTTTAAATAAAGCTCTAAAGCAAATGCTCATTCTGGTATGCTGTTGCCGTATTAAGACTGAAATAATGTTTGTGATGTCATGCATCCTGATAATGCAAGTGAGATCACTTGAGAGAGAGCATCCAAGTGGCTACATATGACTCTACCGTAGACCCCATAATTGCAGACTGAACATAATTTTATCAAATTAAACAGCTTTAAGCACTAAAAGATTTTCACACACTAAATCTTTCGGTTCATTTTAAGCGCCGGTTCAAAATGAAAAAGACAAATTATATGCACAGGTATTGGCAGTTATCCAAAGCGCAGCTCAGTTGGGTATGCTTTAAACTTGATTGAAAAACCATCTGACAGAGTATTCCTGATTACAGCAGTCTCTTGTTGTCAGGAGCAACATATTATTGACGTTCAGCTTATATCATCAAGTGACTCTAAAATGCTATGTTCTTGAGTTTATCTATAGATAAAGGGTCAGAGAGCCAGGTTAGTTGATCCATAATTAGAACTTACACACCGTGCAGAACAATAGCATGTGGGCGTTTGTGGAGTGCATGAGTGACGTATGTCTTTTATGAAGTAACATGTCTCTCAAAATAGTTAGTTACACCAGTAAAACCAACACATGGACTAACCGTCCAAACTGTCATAAGAACCAGAAACCCAGAGGCAAATTTTTAGCTTGAATTTACAGAGCACTACGCAAACAAATCATGTGGCGGTCCTTAAGATTGCTTTAAGTCAGTGGTAACCTCATATGCAGCGAGATTGAGGTACTGACTTGTACTTCTACGTTGAACCTACGGCGTAGAATCCGTGAAGTGGCCAACGCGTCGGTTTGCATTTATAGTTCTGCGTTGGTTTCTGCGTCGCTCTGCGATTACATGGCCAAAATGCTAATTACACATTCATAAATAAACAAAAACAATGTAATTTGTGGATTCAAAAGTATTTATTAAATTATTATACTATTAAAAATGAGTTCAAGGGACCTGGGTAGCTCAGCGAGTATTGATGTTGACTACCACCCCTGGAGCCACGAGTTCGAATCCAGGGCATACTGAGTGACTCCAGCCAGGTCTCCTAAGCAACCAAATTGGCCCGGTTGCTAGGGAGGGTAGAGTCACATGGGGTAACCTCCTCGTGGTCGCTATAATGTGGTTCTCGCTCTCGGTGGGGCGCTCCACACGCGCTATGTCTCAGCGGTAACGCGCTCAACAAGCCACGTGATAAGATGCACGGACTGACAGTCTCAGATGTGGAGGCAACTGAGATTCATCCTCCGCCACCCGGATTGAGGCGAGTCACTATGCCACCACGAGGACCTAGAGTGCATTGGGAATTGGGCATTCCAAATTGGGGAGAAAAGGGGAGAAAATAAACATTTTAAAATTTTACATTTCAAAATTTCAAAATTCCGTGCTGAAAAAGAAATCATCGAATTAATTAGTAACTATACCTCGCTTGACGAACACTAAAAAACTTTTAGAGTTTATAAGCTGTGAACAGATATCTTTTGTTGCATTTCGATTGTAACTTCATGAAACACAAACGGAACATAAAAACAGCAGATGCTCCCGATAGGGACAATTGCTTTTATGGTCCCGAGTTCAAATAAAATGTGAAATGATGCATAGATATTAAAATAATCTAGATAAAATGCGATGCTACCTCAGATATCGTTATCATCATCCAGGTGGGCGGTCTCTGGTTACAAAGTGCACCAATCACAGCTGTTGTGGTCTGCGTCAATGCGACGCGCAGTTACATTTTTGAAGATGTACATGTTTTTTTAGTTTTTTTTTTTAAGACAAAAATCAGTTGTCTGTTAACTTATTTAGATCAAAAATATTAACAAATCTTTGTGCTTTGCTATTTTTACATACAGGTGCATCAGCCTAAGGCATAGGTTTGATGGAGAAGTATAAATCAGCCTTTAGGAGTAACTTGCAATAAATATATCAATTTCAAATTACTTGCTCAGGAAGATTCCCTTCAAACTGTAGCTAGTTTACACTTATCCTCACTATAGCACCGAGGGCCATTTCTAGGCATAGGCGAACTAGGCGGTCACCTAGAGTGCCATCAGCTGGGGGGGCGGGCACCAAACCTGCCCCCCCACCCCCGGACCGACAAGAACACCAGTGAAGAGACTGCTCTTATTGACAGAAGCACCAATAACGAGGTCGCTGCGCAGGTTGGCAATATAGGAGAATGCCCCGCAAGTCGCCATCAGCAATAGCGATCTCACGTAGGGCAGCACAATGGTCAGAAATGATGCTGATAGCACCCCTTGTGGCAACGTCTAGATTGCAATGTGTACAAACACGGTTTGCCACCTTTTGGAATACAACATTGCACAAAATCGAGCGTGCATATCTAGAAGCGTCTGGATTCATGTAATTACATTGAATGTTTCAGGCCTTAATTTGAACTTGATTTAGACCCCAGTAACTTGGTTGGCTTTTTTATACAACACCAACCACTATCAAAAGTGCTTCTAGAGAAGATTATCAAACCTCGAGCAGCATCCAAGAGCCAAATGTTCTCCTAGCAGGCCTCCATATCTGCAGCCTGTAATTAAAACTGAATCAAACCACAAAGAGGATTTTATCACGTGTGTGCCTTTAATCACTGGTTAATTGGAGCATCTTTACCTTTCACTGCCTGCTTTAATTCAGCCCCGTCCATTCCACTTATCTCTATCTATATTCCTGCTACACTGCTCTTGACAGCCACGTCACTCATAATGTCCCAGAGGAAAGTTGAAAGTCCTGTGATTGGCATTCCATCCCTGTTTGACAGAAAGGTGCAGTTCAGGTGATGCAGATCACAAACAGAATTAAATTCCCCAGTGTAAACCACTGCAGAATAGTCCACTATTCTGAAAGCCATCCGATCTGTCATTTTGTCACATAGACTGAATCAAGATACATTGGAAGTGGGTGAAGTTTTAAAAAAAGTGATCTTAATATACAAGAGTATTTTAATATATAATGCAACAAGAGGTCTTATGTGAGCACATTTATTCACATATGGATGAATCTTACAAAAAACATGTCCAGGTCACATTTCACTGCTTATTTTTTTATTTTACTGTACTAGTACCAAGGATGCAAATTCATGAGCTGGGAAAAAGGTGAGAAAGTCATAGCAGGTTTTCCGGATGTATAATTTTATCCGATGTTTTTGTTGTATTTAAAGTGATGCTCTTGAATTTTTTTGCTTGATAACTAGCGGTGTCATAAATCACCATATCATCATCATATATCGATTATTGTTTGCCACGTTATTTTACTTATATATTTTTGAGGCACTGATACATCAAATTTTGTTAAACAATCTGGTGTAATAGCGCTGGGAGACCACAAGGGGGTGATATAACATTTACTGAAGCCAGGCACAGGTATCACAACACAGAGGAGGAGCTGATGTGGCACAACAGATGGCAGTCCAAAGTTATGAAGGTTTTTATGCTTGTAGGTTAGTGAAATTGGTGTAACTGCACAAACTGAACGATTAGAAATGCAATGCTTATTATGCAATTTCTCTATGTAGCCTTGAATAGGTCTTTCATTCAAGCTGTCAAACCATGAAACGACATACTTGTAACTGAAGAATAGTGTAGGCTATCTGAAAGATACATTTACACAATATACACTGATCAGCCACAACATTAAAACCACCTGCCTAATATTGTGTAGGTCACCCTCGTGATGCCAAAACAGCGCCAACCCGCATCTCAGAATAGCATTCCGAGATTATATTCTGCTCACCACTCTGGTCATTCTCTGTTGACCTCTTTCATCAACAAGGTGTTTCCATCCACAGAACTGCCACTCACTGGATATTTTTTGTTTCTGGCACCATTCGGAGTAAATTCTAGAGACTGCTGTGTGTGAAAATCCCAGGAGATCAGCAGTTACAGAAATACTCAAACCAGCCCATCTGGCACCAACAATCATCCATGCGATTATCTAATTGGCCAATCGTGTGGCAGCAGTGCATAAAATCATGCAGATACGGGTCAGGAGCTTCAGTTAATGTTCACATCAACCATCAGAATGGGGAAAACATTTGATGTCACTGATTTGGACCGTGTCATGATTGTTGGAATGCTCTGATGGAACACGCATTACCTACCATGTGGCGGCTTTTTGCAAAACAGCGATAAAAACGTCACTCAACCAGTTGGCATTTCAACTGGTAAATTATATAACCAATTTAACCATTACAGCGCCCACCCCTAGTTCCAACTCTAAATTGTAATTGGGCGATCCACATTCGAAGCCATAGTAAAATTGGTGTTATGTGCAAACCTGTAACGGACATCAATTGAATTCAGTATTAACACAGCAAGTTACGACATTGCTCGGCAACTGTAAGCAATGAAACTCTGCTTCATGTTGTGCCTAACAAATATTCTCTAATAAAAAGTTCTCATCTTGACTTGCTCTGTATTTTACTTCATGTTTCTCAAGTATTCATAACTTAAAGAAGTCCTGTCCACTAGTAGCGGCACAAATACATCTACTGTAGTATAAATGGTATAGAAAACATCTAGCGCTTGACCAACTTATACCATTGCACAGCATATACTGGCCATCCAATCAGACCTACACTGGCACAAAATAATGATGTTGTAGCTAACGCCCCATACAGATATGTCACATGGTAAACAGGAAAGCATTTTGCCAATTAAACCTTGAACAATCCATTATCATTTACTGATTGCCTTGTTTACAATCCAATAACATGATGCTATCAGTGGTACCATAAACTCAAGTCCAACTGCATCCAAAGTGATGTCAGGTTTCTCATACCAGCATCTGAAGACAGTGTGCACTAGACTTCAAAACAAAGCTGTTTAATTGCTTCTACGGCTTCAAAGCTGCATCCTTTGTATCTGGAAAAAGACAAATGTGATCTAGCATGAGTCATAAAATATTCTGTCAAAACCTAGAGGCAGCCCAAAATCTTTTCTGCCCGTCTAAAGACGGCAGTGTTTGGTTGAGGCAGTGTGTAGGCAATTCTGACACATTAACGGTTGCTCAATAGGAAATTTGTAAGACAGTTTCCCCACTAAATGCCAACAAGTATAGAAAGGTGGACAAACAGGTAATGATCCCACATCAGACTCGAGCAGTTCATGTTATGCCTTAAAAAGGTGGAAGGGCAGCCACTAAAGCGATCATTCTGTGAAAAGGACAGGTGCTGTTAGTGCAGTCTAATTGTTTTGACATTGACGCTAATGCAGAGATGTCTCTGTAATCCATTAGCAGTTTGAGGCGAACCCAAATATGATCCTCACTTTGACATGATAAATAATTCAATAGATAGGGAAAACATTTTACTGAAACTTAACATGTCAGAACGACTATAGAGCTATAGCTCTTTCCCAAAACAAAGTGAGCAGCCTTGCTGTCTATTGCCTGCATAGGCTGCTAAGGCTTTTTCGGTCATGTCCACAGTTATCAAAGTTTGAAAACTCAGGCTATGTCCACATTAACTCGGATTCATTTGAAAACCAACCACACTGCCGTTTTCAAGCGTCTTTCACAAGTTGCTTGTCTACACAGAAATGTATGAAAACTCTTAAATCCGCTTACTGCTCATGCGAAAAATTGCCGTTCCATGTACGGTCCGAAATGCAATTATCCTTGTGTTCTGTCGCTAGACAGCAATTTCGAGTAAACTTCCCATTGCCTATGAAGGAATGCAATGTGAAGTTTGTACAAAGTAACATTTATCTTTAACAACGCTACCAAAGTGAACAACAACGCCGCTACAACATGGGCCACCATTTTGATTGTTTTGAGATCACATGACTGCATCACATGACAACAAATACGTCATCGTTTTCAGATAGTCCACATTACAACGTGAAGACGGCATTTTCAAATGTATCCACTTGAGATAGCGTTTTCAAAAAGCCATCTCGTGTGGACGGAATGCCAATACAGAAAAAGATGCGTTTTAAACGAAAACGTATTAGGCCTTGTCCACACTAATACGTTTTCGTTTGCAAACGCATCTTTTTCTCTCCATTTTGGCCTTCCGTCCACACTGAGACGGTGTTTTTGTCCGTGAAAACGGAGCTTTTTGAAAATGCACTCCAAAGTGGATATATTTTAAAACGCCGTTTTCGCATTGTAGTGTGGACTGTGAAAACGAATGCTTTCGAAAAAGATGATGCATTAGTCATGTGATGCAGTCATGTGACCCATTCAGTCCAAAAAAAGATGGTGGACGACGTTGTATTGCAGTTGTTTTGGCTACTCTCCAGTTTGATTGTGTTGTTAAAGATTAATGACAGTTTGTACATACTTCAGCTTACATTTCTTCAAAGGAGACGGGATGTTTACTCGCAGTTGTTGTTCAGCGGCGGAACGCGAGGACAGTTGCGTTTCAGACCGTACATTGCCACGACATTTCAAAGAGGCGGAAAGTAATAAATGCCTGACGGAAATGACGCATGTCGAAGCGTCTTACATTTTACTCATGCACAGTACAGGGACGTAAGCGTTTTCAGACGTTTCGGTTTGGATGAGCAACTTTTGGAAAACGCTTGAAAATGCTAGTGTGGACGGAGAGCGTTTTGAAACGAAAACGGCATTTTCAAATGTATCCGGATTAATGCCTTAGTGTGGACATGACCTCAGTTTTCAATTTCCTAATGCCATTGTTTTCCAAAGTATGTGGTAATGGAGGACGTTTTTTAAAGTCTCCATTGCAATTCTTTTTTTGCTGGCTTCACACATGCTCAACATCCATCCACACCTTCTGTGCAAAGGTAAATGTGACCACGTCTTTAGTGTGCAGGTTGCCTAAAGGCCGGTTTATACTTCTATGTTGAAACTACTGCATAGGCTACGTGTAGTGACCAACACGTTGGTTTGCATTTATAGTTCTCCGTCGGTGTGTCTGCATCGTTTTGTGAGTACACAGAAAAGGTCTGCATGGGCCTTAAAATGAAACCCGACCCGTACCCGAGAACGTGTGGCCCGACCCTACCCGGACCGAACGATAACGTCAGATTTTAAGCCCGAACCCGAAATCACTTACTATCTAATTTCTTCTCCTAGCAAGTACTGTTACAATAGACTGTATTTTATGTAAGCATATAGGCAACATTCATAACAGTACTGAAACAGTAAACATACACAGTTTTAAAAAGGCACAGAAGCCCCTCAGAACACTAGAGCAAAAGGGGAAAAAAGCATTGATTTACCATTAATGCACTGAAACTTCACTTGGTGCAGAACAATCTGGAATAAAATGAAACAATGCAACAGTATTCTCCATGCAGCCTGAACTTGTTCAGAATGTTGAATCTTTGTGACAACTGAGCTAAAAACAATCTAGATGCAGCACAAAAATGGAAACATGCAAGTTCTTTTTAACTTGATGGTGTTTAAAATGTGCCGGTCCTGCGAGTGACGCTGAAGAAAAAGGGAGACGTGGTGCAAATGTCAAAGACATTCGTCCAGCATATGTTTACATAGGAAAATAAAGGGAAAACAGAACAGATGCATGCAGAAAACACGTTCGGTGTGAACTGCCCCTAACTCGTCCGTTCGTGCATGTCTGTGAGTGAGAGAAACAAGTTCGGTAAGCCTGTTTATTTTTTCATTAATTGCAAACCCAACCCGAACCCAAAGTCCTACTTGAAAAACGAACCCGGCCCGAAACCCGTCAGGTTATCGAGTCCCATCGGGGTCGGGTTGCAAACCTCAAAATTGCTATTGTATTGAGATAAAATGCCTTAATTTCTGAAATAACTGTACATTTCATAAATAAAGGCAATGCAATTGTACTGTATGGATTTCATCCAAGTATGTTGTATTTGGGTACATATTATTTATTATGCATGTTGCCTGAGAGAGACAATAAATCGATATACTATATGCTGTATGTTTGCTTTTGAGTTGCTAAAATAATAATAAATAAATATTGTGGCATATTTTGACGCTTTGTGTTAAAAAATGTATCAATTTAATTAGTAACTGCTTGCTTGACCAACACACAATGGGTGTCGTTAATGCTTAGAATCTGAACTTTTCAGAGATAACAATCACTTCTGCATTTATGTTACTTAAAATAACAAAATAAGGCCTCAAAATATTCGCGTTGAAAATTAGCACCCCTAGAGGTAATGGGGTAGAAATATTTATATGAAAATAAAAGTCCTTCACATAGCACATAAATGGGCAAGTCATATATCAAATGAAAGTTCTTACTCTCAGGAATGTGCCTGTCCCTTTTTGTTGCCCTAATACCACAGTTCGAAAGATTTTCAAAAGAATCACAGAATGAAATATGATTTCTGTAAGTCATCAAATACAATCGTCTCTTTTATGCACTGATCACTGCTGCTGTATATCTGCTTTTACCTTAGGGAGTTTTCTAAAAATGAGCCATTTTTTACTTGTCTGTGAGCTTGCTTGGCTGAGTAATCCAATGATATATCTTAGATGTCCAGAACAAAATATGCCATCCAGAAGTAAAAGCATGCAAAACAAATCATCAGAAAAACAATTTTTGACTATTGATGATAAAATGTTATATATCATCATGAAGGAGAGGATCTGAGCTTTCTAATGACACCTAGGTTGAGCTTATAGTCCACTCAGATGCCAAGATATTCAATGAAACAATGAAGGAGGTGCTTGAACTGAAAATTTGACTGAAGGTCTATGGACGAGCACATCTGTGAGGGCTAAAATGCATTAGAGCGCCACCTACATTTCAGATCTGTATGTTGTGGTGGAATGTGATAGAGAGAAAAATATTTTGTCAAGTGCTTGCTGCCATCTAGTGGAATCAAATACGACTTTTCAAGAGAACAGAACCAGAATTACATGTTTACAAAGTAAATTCCATTTATCACAAGATTATAAACACATACAATATTATTTATGAATACTTGGATTCTTTTTATTTTTTATTTGGGGGGGGTCTCTGAAAATTAGACCAATTTTTTTGCAATTAGTCCACAGTATGTGTGAATGGTGAGCTCTTAAATTTAAGTGTGAAAAATTGCGGACAGCAGCCTAAAAATGCACCAGAGTATAAGGGTTTAAATGTTTACATACACAGTAATACGTTAACAACTACCAAAAAGCAGCAACTCCATACGACAAACAAATAGCACTTTTCACATGAAGCGCACAAGAGCAAATAATTTAAATACAGTTTGATGTTAGCATGTTGCTAAGCTAACTACACGATATTCTAATAAGCACAAAAGCGCACAGAGGGGGCCTGGGTAGCTCTGCGAGTACTGACGCTGACTACCACCCCTGGAGTCACGAGTTCGAATCCAAGGTGTGCTGAGTGACTCCAGCCAGGTCTCCTAAGCAACCAAATTGGCCTGGTTGCTAGGGAGGGTAGAGTCACATGGGGTAACCTCCTCGTGGTCACGATTAGTGGTTCTTGCTCTCAATGGGGCGCATGGTAAGTTGTGCGTGGATTGCGGAGAGTAGCATGAGCCTCCCGTTCTGTGAGTCTCCGCGGTGTCATGCACAACGAGTCACGTGATAAGATGCACGGATTGACGGTCTCAGAAGTGGAGGCAACTGAGACTTGTCCTCCACCACCCGGATTGAGGTGAGTAACTGCACCACCACGAGGACCTACTAAGTAGTGGGAATTGGGCATTCCAAATTGGGAGAAAAGGGGATAAAATAAAATAATAAATAAAATCACAAAGAGTTTGGATAATATAGTCAATTTTTAATTCGAATAAACTATTTTAGCCACACTTTCTGATACATATAACGTCAACATGAAATGCCATTCACAACCCATTTTAACAAAATTTGTTTTCATATCGAGTTTAATGAAATATAAGTATACTTTGAAACAGCCTTTGCATCGGAAGTTTGCCTATGTTTTAAAATGCTGTCTAGGTAGGCAGCCCACTAGTTTTTTTTAAACACAACTATTTACAGTATATACGTACTGTTTGAGAATGAATAATAGAAACAGACAGGAATACTTAGTATTTCTGGTCACAGCATATACATATGCAAGTAGGGAACGTAAAAATCTGCGCCCTCCAAATGCACAATGGGAAACTACTGTACGTCTGCACTCATTTAGCTTTACTCGAGAACAATATGCAAATATAAACCGTGGAAAAGTACCTCGCTGATATTCACTGGAATCTATCCTAGAGGGCCTGCGACATAATAATGAAGCCTTGTGTTTACTGTGAGACTTCCAGCTTGGAAAAAGAGCACACTGAATTTGCATTGTGCTGGTTATCGGTCCATACGACATCTGAGCAAATATAACACTGGGGTCACAGAGTATGGGTCGATATGAATCTGATATTATAGCCAATGAAACCCAGAACCGAAAACAAGTTTTGTATTTCAGATGATGTCCACAACCGCATGAATTCCAGACAGTAGATTGGTGTGCTTCTGAAATTACTGAGCAACATTATGTTCAACACCCTTAAAGTCAACATGAAACCCGATATGTGACGCATTCATGGATATTCAACAATAAAAAAAACAATTTTTAGAGAAGGGGCTTGGTTTTATCAATTGGGAATTGATTGGATGGTGAAGATTAACAAGTGGTTGGAGGTGAAGGGTTGAACACTAAGACATCATATTACATTTTGATTAAAGATTTCACAATAGGGCCGGGAATGTGTATTTAGAAAGTAAATGGGGTCAGTTTTGATTTCATGTTGACTTTAAGCTCTCTGAGATTAATATAATGCACTCTGGTCACTATCGGCGCTGAAGTAAACGCTATTCAGGTCAGACATTAATCAAGAGGGTTTTTACCCGGCGCACAACCTAAAATATCTCCAAAGCAGGCCAGACAATTCCAGAACCGGTTTCCGACAGTTCTCACACCTGCACTGCGAACTCAGCACAACATTTAGGCCACAAAAACCGGGCTGACCTGGAAAAAGTAGCACTTTATAGCACTTCAGGTGTGCAAAATGTAATATTTGAAATCAAAATCATATGTGAAAAGTCCTTCATGCCTACAAAACAATCGGCAAAACCAGTTTGGATTCTGATGGTGAAAGTGATATAACCCAATAAACACAAAGGAGTTAAAGTGCCACCACTCCTGCCAAGTGTTTTATTGTGATTGAATGTTTTGAAGGACATGAGGGACAGTGAAGTGGACGCTGGTCGTGATGGATCACTCACCCAGTTCATTGAGGCTCTGGGCAGCTTTGGTGATCTCTCTGCTGCCCCCCTGCAGTTGCCCGTGCAGTCGTTTGCTCAGGTACAGAATGCGGATAATTCTTCTCAACAGGTCACACGCCACCTGACAGAAAGAATGAGATGTTTGTCAAAGATATGTTAATAAAATGAAGGCCTAACATAACCTGAGCAAGTAAAGCACAGAACATATCCTACCAATGATCAGTCTCAAATCTCAAATCAAATTGAACAGTTTCCATAAAATTATCATAGTTACTAGTTAGCACACACACACACACACACATATATATACATATATATATATATATATACATATACATGTTTTAGCCACTACTTTTAGTTTTGTATTAGCCACCACTGTCATAAAAAAAGAATGTCTTCAAAATAAATATTCTGAAAAATCTTGTATTAATTTTAGCAATTTTTCATGGTTTTACAGTAGTAACTACAGAAGCTCTGAACCGCAAGGTGAAAGAAAAAAATCACTTGGTAAAAATATTTCTTAGGCGTCTTATAAGGCATCATATGTCCTACAAAAATAATAATAATAATAATAATAATAATAATTCTCTCCACATTTTATTTTTCCTTGGGCAAAATTTTTTTTTTGTTCTTGAAAAAAAAAAAAAAATTTTCGCTGATTTTTTTGTCTCCTTGATTTTTTTTTTCTTGCTAGCTAACAATTAGCATGTGGTACCAACCTCGGCCATCAAGTGTGCCACTATCAATAGGCATGAAATCTTATGCTGACAAGGTGACGGGATGTCTGTGGTATTTTCTCTGCTGATATATAAATTTATAGTTACAATAACAACAATGTTTTGCAAATCTTAATTAAGAAACATATATAATGTTAGAGAGTCTTCGAATACATGAAATCTCACAATCGAATGAATATACCTCAGATTACATGTTTCATTATGCATTCGTTGTCACAACTGCAGTCGTTTATGCTTGTCTGATGACCTTCATTCTGTCACCTTCTCAGCAAAAGATTTTGTTAGCTAGCAAGAAAAAAAATTCTCAAGTCTTTCTTTTTGAGGATAAAAAAAAAGAAATTCTGAGAAAAAAAAATCATTTTAGAAAAAAAAGAAATTCTGAGAAAAAAAAATCAGATAAAATGTTTTTGGTGGGGTAAAAAAGGACATAGGCTCAGGAAGGCACTAACACACCAAAAAACATTTTTTTTTAAAAATCACTAAATGATTTTTTTCACCTTGCGTTTCAGGGCTTCCGTAAGTTATTAATTTATATTTTGGTGAAAATTATGGTTGGGAATCTAATGAAAACAAGTCCAGGCCACATTTCACCCTGTAAATAAAAAAAAAATAATATAAATATTAAATAGAAACAAAAAGCAAAAAAAATAAACAAAAAAAAAAAAAAATCACGTTTTTTATTCTCTTTATGAGAATAAAAAAAAGAAGATTAAAAAAATTCTGAGCAAAAAAAAATTTGATACATTTTTTTGGTGGGGAAAAAAAGAACATAAGCTCAGGAAGGCACTAAAACACCTAAAAAAGTAGGTAAAACTAAGTGAAATTTTTTTTTCACCTTGCGGTTCAGGGCTTCCATAAGTAATTGAGAAAATTATAGTTGGGATTCTAACAAAAACAAGTCCATGCCACATTTCACCCTGTAAATAAAAAAATAAAAATAAAAACAAATCATATATTGTTTTGCATTATTCTCAAGACAATTGAGCAGATTTTCACCCTAATTTTACATTACTGTAACTTCAATTTCAATGGTGATTCTCATTAGATTTCCAAAAGTAAGATAAAAGAATGATTATCTTTATTTAGAAGTAATACAATTATTTAGTTTTTATTGAAATCAACATAAACTGAAGGCAGTACTATCAAAATACAAAATACTACCATGATGTATAATTACTTAATTTACTGTAATGAAAACCGAACAAATAACTATTTCCTATGCCTTTAGGATTACAATTTAAATAATATATTTTTCTGGCATTACAGTAATGAAAAAAGAATAACTATTTATTTTATTTACCTTTCGGATTACAACCATTTGTTTTTACACAAAGCTTGGTTTATATATTTAGAACTAAATTACAAGTGGTGCTTTAATCAATTTTGGATTGGACTTCTTAATTAAACCAAAGAGAAATCTCTATCACCTTAAAGGGTTCTTTTAAGACTTCTAGAATAATCTATCAAGGCATTTCACAGACGTATAATCATGAGTTTAAGATTTGGTTCCCATATTGTAAAAGAAATGAGAAACACTCTTCTGCCAGAGCATTTGTCCTGAAACACTTGACAAAGCCACACGTTCAGTATAGTATGACGATGAAAGCCTGTGGGCAGACAGCCGTCACATGAAGGACACAGAGAGGTCAGGTTTTTTTGGGTTTCAGTAAATAGGTGCAGCTTAACCATCCTAAAGGTACAAAGACACATCTGTGACTGTGTGTGTGTGTGTGTGTGTGTGTGATTACTTTATCCGGGAGTGACAGAACATCAGATACTGTGAAAGAAAAATTACAAAAGCGAGAGAGAAAAAAAAATCCAGCTGTGTCCCAATCGTCAGGTCTGCTCTTATTCTAAATGTGTGGCATCGATGGGACAGACACAGAAAGAACATACACTGTCCAACACTTCTGAATCTGTCTGTGCCATCAAATATCGTCTAACACGAACATAAAACTCTACTAACAGTAGAGGACACCAGGGTGAGAAAAATGAAAGGCTGAATGGTGTTCTCAAGACAACAGTATTTTTCCCACACGTCAAGTGGGGGCAAGTTGTCACATGTGAAGAGACTTGTTACTTTTTACATAGTATTTCATATTTCACACAATGGTGTCAGTAAAAAGCAGGTTACAATTGTGACAACTTGCTCCATATAGTGTGACAACAACTCGCTGTATATTAAAAACATTGTTTATTTAGAGTCATTCGTTCTGCAATCAGACTACACTGTTCGCAGTGTTTGTTTTGAGCTGTAGATTCAAAAGAACCGGTTCGTTTAGAGTCATTCGTTCGGGAATCAAACTACACTGGTTACGCTGTATGTTTCGTGCTGTAGATTCAAAAGAACCGGTTCGTTTAGAGTCATTCGTTCTGCAGTCAGACTACACTGTTCGCACTGTTTGTTTTGAGCTGTAGATTCAAAAGAATCGGTTCGTTTAGAGTCATTCGTTCTGCAATCAGACTACACTATTCGCACTGTTTGTTTTGAGCTGTAGATTCAAAAGAACCGGTTCGTTTAGAGTCATTCATTCGGGAATCAGACTACACTGGTTACGCTGTATGTTTCGTGCTGTAGATTCAAAAGAACCGGTTCGTTTAGAGTCATTCATTCGGGAATCAGACTACACTGGTTACGCTGTATGTTTCGTGCTGTAGATTCAAAAGAACCGGTTCGTTTAGAGTCATTCGTTCGGGAATCAGACTACACTGGTTACACTGTATGTTTCGTGCTGTAGATTCAAAAGGACCGGTTCGTTTAGAGTCATTTGTTCGGGAATCATACTTCACTGGTTGCACTGTATGTTTTGCACTGTAGATTCAAAAGAACTGGTTAGTTTAGAGTAATTCATTTGGGAATCAGACTACACTGGTTGCGCTGTTTGTTTCGTGCTGTAGATTCAAAAGAACCGATTCATACCTGTTTAGTTAGTGTCATTCGTTCAGGAATCAGACTACACTGGTTGGGCTGTATGTTTTGTACTGTAGATTCAAGAGAACCGGTTCGTTTAGAGTCATTTGTTTGGGAATAAGATTACTGAAAGTCTGGTATTTTAAAAACTATGCAAACGGTTCTGAACAATAAACAGACTTTCTTTTTTTTTTTTAAATAATCGCATCAGGTGAAATATTCACTGTAGTAAAAAATGTTTTACAACTACCCATTTTCCCATACAAATATATTAACTACAACTGCATTAAAACAATGTGAGCAAACCACTATCGAATCACTAGCTTATGATGGTGCTGCTGTTAAGATAAACAAACGTTAATATGTGTTTTAACACTACAATAAAGCCACACATGAAAACAAACATGGTAGCAAAAGGTTTTGAGAACAAAAAGAGTATTTCATAATCACCCTGACCTTTCCACAGTTGTATTTCATTCATATTTAATCTATGAATGCTATTTAATGCATATTTAATCTATATATGCTAAAACATACAAGGAATTTGTCTTGGTGACAGGAGCTTCCAGTGCACAACAATACAGTACAGCAACAAGACAGAGATACTAATAATACAAAATAATGAAAATAGATAAATAGATATAGGATAAGAAACAAATTGGATAGGATTGGATTTTAATTGGATTTAATAACAATTCCCTAAAGCCACTAGAAACAGGGACGGAAGACCCTGTAAATCCACAGGACGTGTCGTGTGGGCCACTAGTTTTCACGCAGCTGTGTGACTGATGGAGTGATAGGGAACCATCCTTTCCGGACAGATTGATTTTTATTATTTTTTTTTCCCAGGCTTCAAGCTTTACTCATGACAACATCATGTAAACATGGTAAAAGCTGCCTGGAGAGCCTTAATGCAACCTTCAGATAATAATACAGTACCACAGTGGAGCACAGGTATTATTACCCAACAAATGCACTTTGCGGAGACACAGGCAACTAGGGTATCAACATATATGCAACATGCATTCCTACAGTACAACAGTTATTCTAAATAGATTTAAGAGCTACGGAGGGACTCGGTAACTTGCTATTACATGACGTCAGAAGACTTGGAATATAGCACCCAGGTCGTATGAACTACTTTTACAGTGCTTTTTGAACTTTGAGCTGTCACTGTATGTAAAAGAGCCATGTGAAGACTCTAAAATAACAGGAGAGTGTTATAGAACGGCATGAGAGTATATAAATAATAACAGAATTTTGGGGTGAACTATTCCTTTAATAGGTGACAAATCCAAGATTATACTAATTTTACCTTTTGGAAACCAATTTAGTTTGTTTTGTTTGTTTGTTTTGAAGTGACAGCAGGATATCCTAAATCAATATCCAAAAACATCTATTCGGTCAGAATTATTTTCTCTTTGTCTGCATGCGTTTATTTTCACCATCTCGGATGTATTACAAAATCTGACTTGACTGCAAACAAGTGTGAAGGCTGGGCTGTATCTATATCAGATGTCGAGCCAGTAAACATGGAAATCACAGTGTTTGTAAAGCAAGACAATCAAGAAGTAATAGTTCGGCAGACAGCCAATCTCCTTGTCTCTGCAGGAATATCCAGGGTTAGAAAGAGATGAGATGAGCCAAACAGCTTTACTTAACAGTAATCACCTGTAAGTGGGCGAGCTGGGCAGTCCGTGCCACAATCTTATTGTAAGGGTCGACGATTTTGGTCCTTATCCTGAGAAAGCAAAACCATAGAGAAATTGTATTTTGTTTTTCAGAAATGTTTGAATAAAAAAAAAATCAAACAAATTCTGAATGAGTGCTTACTGTAGGGTCTCCCGACCTTTTTTAACCTCAACCCTTAATCATGCGGTGACTACTACAGCACCTCGTAAAAACATGGATATTTTAATGCCTTTACTGGAGTCATTTACCTGTCCACAGCACTCTGCAGAGCTGCAATCCTAGCATGCATCATTTGTAAGACACCTGCATGAAAACAGAAAAATCTGTAATTCCGTTGACAGAAGAGCAAAACCACAAACATTTTGGAAGTGTGATAGATGTTGCAATAGATCCCCCTGCTGGGAAGCTGTGATGTTGCATGTGCATTTGCATCTATATGACAATTCTTCACATTTGAATTTTTAACCCTCCTATTGCATTCAGTATCTGAATACACCCTTTTGCATTAGCGGGTCAATTTTGACCCGGTGGAATTTAAGCTTATAAAACATTCATAACCCAATGGTTTTAATCTAAATGTATATCAATATCTAATATGAGAATTACTAGTAATTTGAATACATTTCCTATTAACTCTTAACTAATAACTGCTCAAAACAATGCAGTAGTCAAAATCTATGAAACCAACATATTCTTTTTCTAACTAAACAGCATCAAATCAACAGTACATCACAACTATACATCATCAATACTTCTTTTCAATGTTTTTAAACCAAATTAATTCCGTTTACTTGCATGAACTGCCAAATGTTAATATTTGAGTTTGCTGCCAGCTGGTTCGTCATCAGATCAGTCTGAATGTGGCTGCAGAGTAAAATGTGGACATTTCCTCTTTTAAGGATTGAACATTTTCTCTTGCCACACATCCTTTAGACAGTTGTTCCTTTTGATATATTCTATTTGTCATGTTTATAACATCTGTTAAGTCTGTTGCGTGTGTGTGAGACTGTATAAGCTCACTGACACTGGGCTCTGATCCCGGGATATTGCCGGGATCAATGCCGTGGAGCCTTCTGTGTGAATGCAAGCCAGAGCCGGAATGCCATAAAGTTTGATCCCAGGATCAGACCCTAGTAACATTGCCAGGATCAATCCCGGGACGTGTCTGTGTGAACAAAAGCAGAGCCGAGACCGTGAAGGGTGTGTGTTGTAGTGATGATGTATTTACCATGAAGGAGAAAGTTTGTGTGCGGAATAGAGATTCAACCGTTTCACAGTGTACCGCTGTTTAAAAAAACATACGGTTGTCATAAACCGTTGACATTTATTTTTCATTCACAGCATTGTGTGACTCAGGATTTGTTTTGAAATACACAAGAAAAGAAATGAACGTTTCCATTGTAAATATTACTCAAATTAAGAAACAATCGGCTACATTTACAGCATCATAAACCTGACGTGATAAAATAAATACATGTTTAATCAGAGCGCAGCACACCGAATGTCGGAACCTGAACTTTATTTCCTCCTCATGTATGGTGCAGTTGAAGTCCACGATGTAGGAATACTTTGGGTAAAATATTGATGATGGTTACCCAGTTTGTACATTGTTTGAAAAACAAAAAAAGTGCATTAAATACAGTTGGTATAAGCTAATAAATGATAAACCCCCTTACATATGAAACAACCAGATACAGGACACATTTTAAGATTTGTAATGACTCAATATAGCTTTTTAGGTGTAATACAGAAAATGTATTTATTGCTATTTCCCCAACACATTGATACATTTCTGTTTTTCTGCATATATAGCTTTTATTTTCAATTTTACAGCTTGTAGAAATCAAGATTGAAAAGATGACATTTGCCTCGAGACTTCTCAATGCTTAATCGCAGCACAACAGTAAGTGTACAATGTGTATATTATTCATATATTTTATTTGTAAAGTACTTTTTAAAAAACTGAGTTTAAAAGTGCCAAATAAATGGCAGCACTAGTGCAAAAACACTAACAACAAATAAACAGCAAATTAATAATCATTTTTGATTGTAATAAATGCTGATGTCTGAAGAACAAAAGTATAGTTTTACCTTGTCGGTGTAGTTAGTTTTCTTTATTTTTATTACTCAAATGCACAACTTAACTGTTGCAGGGAAAATTATTCTATTTTTTTTTTCAATATAATTTTTCTATTATTTAATGTTAATAATATTGCAAGGCACCTTGATACTGCGATTTTTATCATTATTATTTTTTGACCATTATCACTTTCACTTTCAATCTTTATTGTTCTTGGAAGGTATTTCAGTTGGTAGACAGCAGCCAATAACACAAAAACAATTAACATCAAACAAAACAAAAATGATCTTATGAACTATTTATAAAAGTAGACCTAACTGCCGGCATAAAATCAATAAAATTAACTATCATGCAAATCTCATACAGGGACCGGGGAGATACTCGCCATCCGCGCATAAGATTATATTAACTGTTAGTTTAGTTGTACCGCAATTAACTTGTTAACAAGACGATGAAAGAGCGGGCTTCTCGAGAGAAAAGATGCGGTTATCAGTAAACTCAAGATGCTGTACGTTAGACGACACATCGTGATGTCACTTTTGTCTTTATGGGATTTTTTTCTGGGATGTGTGTGAATGCGAGCACAGATTACGGAAAAGTTTGGGCAGTGTGAATGAACAACATCTCGCAGTGCCAGAACAGTTGCCGGAACTACTTTTCCAGGATTCATCCCAGGATCTCTATGTGAAAGGGGCTTATGCTCCCAATTTGGAATGCCCAATTCCCACTACTTAGTAGGTCCTCGTGGTGGTGCAGTTACTCACCTCAATCCGGGTGGCGGAGGACAAGTCTCAGTTGCCTCCGCTTCTGAGACCGTCAATCCGTGCATCTTATTACGTGACTCGTTGTGCATGACACCGCGGAGACTCACAGCATGTGGAGGCTCATGCTACTCTCCGCGATCCACACACAACTTAACACACGCCCCATTGAGAGTGAGAACCACTAATCACGACCACGAGGAGGTTACCCCATGCGACTCTAACCTCCCTAGCAACAGGGCCAATTTGGTTGCTTAGCAGACCTGGCTGGAGTCACTCAGCA
The DNA here is from genome assembly GCF_019703515.2 of Myxocyprinus asiaticus. Taxonomy (NCBI): domain Eukaryota; kingdom Metazoa; phylum Chordata; class Actinopteri; order Cypriniformes; family Catostomidae; genus Myxocyprinus; species Myxocyprinus asiaticus. Next base: position 29,912,589 of record NC_059388.1, on the reverse strand, counting down.
CGCCCTGGATTCGAACTCACGACGCCAGGGGTGACAGTCAGCGTCAATACTCACTGAGCTACCCAGGCCCCCAAAGTAAAGTATTTTTAAGAAATATCTAATTCATAAATGTACAAAAAAAAATCTGCTATTAATAACATTGTGTAAAGCCACAGTTGATGCCCGTGTCAAAACTGATCCGCATAATAATTTGTTTTAAATGGTTATATATATACATGTATTATTTTTTTTGTAATTATTTAAGTTCATTTTGACAGCCTTGACAAAGTCACAAAGTTTGGTCCCTTTACTAAAAACTATGTGGGATTTGCAGATGATTATTGATCTCTCCCGGGTCAAAAATGACCTGAACACAATAGGAGGGTTAAATGTTTCACAATTGATTTGATCAGATTCAGATCAACTGATCAGATATTGATTTGTTTTCCCCCACGTCAAACATATAAACTTGATGCAACTGATGGCAAAAGATCAATTCAAATGTGAAGCAGGAAATGAGACCTTACCTTCAAGAGACTCGATTCCTGTAGCCTGAGCCAGTAGATCCTCATGTCTGGCCACAACCTGTCATCATAAACATAAACAATATTTCATAATAACATTGCATTTAATGACTAGTTAAATTTGTTTTATCAGCCTGGTGCTTAGAGATATTTCCACAAAGTATGAAAGCAATAGTAATGTTATATGCAAGATATATGAAGCGCCTCTGATACTGCATGAATAGAATAGAATATAATATTTATTGCCACATGGCTGGCTAGTGTAAATCAATACAGGCACAGACAGCTATTACAACATCAATACGACAGCAGCATATACAGGGTATAAATATAGGATTTTGTGCAATGTGCAATATACCATAAAATACAGATTATTATTACAGGACACCAAGTGACAGGAGCAATTCACCTGACTGTGCAACTCTTTGTCCAGCTGACTGATGCCCTCTGCCAGCTTTGCCAGCTGTTCTGCAATGACTGCATGATGAATAGCTTGAGCTGTGTATGTCTTTACATCGAATTCCTCTTTAAGAAAATCAGCATAGCACTCTGGAAATTGACAAGTTAAATGACATTTATAAAACACATGACAGCTGAGCACATTAAGAGATCCACTTACATTAGAAACAGTGACTGATCATACAGACTACTGTGTTACTGTGCTGTTATTGTAGCTCAAGATCACTCGGGGTGATTAATCTGCCTGCCCACAGTATAAATACAAGCTTAGAGAGAAATCAAGAAGAAAGTATATTTTAAAAGTGAATTACCATCTTTCAGGAGTGTTGATTCCGCATTAGACTCCATCACTGCCACTTCATCAGTGACGAGTATTACGTACGTCGCTGTACGAACAGACAGCCAATGGCGAAAGGGTAGGTCATGAATATTAATTAGTTACGCTGACGTTGCTCTGACAAATTCGCTAATGCGAACACTTTTTATTTAAATTTAGATTTATTACGTTTAATAAAGATTTTCAGGTGACTCTGTACATTTGTATAAATGAATTAATCGAAAATAAATATTAATTTCGCTTCTTGCGGAATTGTGTTCAAAGGTTAAACACGCCCATTGAACGCTAATCCGGAAGTGCGAATCGAGCGTGCGTGTGAATTTTATGAAGCCGCTGCAGTTTGTAAACATTCCCTTTTTAGCCTAATTTAACGGGATGTGTACTATTTGGAATATGTGTTTTATAGGGAATGCTTCTTATTATTTGCAATGAGCTTTATGTTTTAACAGGCGACAATGGAATAGATTTTAATAAGGAGTTTTATCTTTGACTTCAACTGTGCGTGTTTTACTAACAAGTTCATACAACATGAATAAAAGTGCCGGAATTTAATATGATAATGGACTGTGGGAATATCATGGACTTGTTTAATATAGGACGACCAGTCAGAGTCTGTGCCCCAATGGTTCGCTACTCAAAGTAAGTGTAACAATATTTAATTCAGCATTATGGTGGATGTGTTGAGTGTGTTTTCTAAGTGGGTTCTTCGATCATGTCGATTCTTTTCAGGTTGCCTTTCAGATGTTTGGTGAGGAAATATGACTGTGATATGTGCTTCACTCCCATGATCATTGCTGCTGACTTCATGCGCTCTACAAAAGCCAGAGACAGTGAATTCACCACCAATAAATGTAAGTCATACTCCACATTTGAGTTTTACTGTAGGGGAGATTGGAAAAAGATGTGGTACTAGGCAAAGAAAATGTAAGTTGTAAGGTGATTAGCCATGATTAGTTTATTCCAAGAGTGAAAGTGTCCAATAACAGGGCAAGTAGTATCCGGCTAGTCATGTGATCCAAACATGGCAGCCCCCATTAGGGGACCCTCTCCATGTAGAATAAAACAGCTTTTATAAGGTTACTGATATGACTAGAGTCTTCATCTCTTGTAAGTGCTCATATTTTTATTTTTTTTAATTACTATTATTTTCTTTAGGAGTAAACCTTTTTTTAATGAGGACAAAATGACTGAGCGCACCTTTAATGACTGTATGCGAGTTTATAATTGTAACATTTGTGTGCCGTTTAGCTGATCGACCCTTGATTGTTCAGTTTGCTGCCAAGGATGCACAGACACTGGCAGATGCAGCGTGCGTTGTCTCCCCTTTTTCAGATGGGGTGGATCTGAACTGTGGCTGTCCACAAAGGTAATACTAACATTCAGTATGCAATACATAAACAAAAAATATACATATCAGTGCATGACAGTTCTTAAACATTAGCAAAATATATATATACACATACACTGCCCTTCAAAGGTTTGGAAACATAATACAATTTTTATGTTTGTGAAATTAAATGATCATTTTATTAACCAAGAATACTTTAAATTAATCAAAGATTATAGTAAAGACATTTATAATGTTAAAAAAAAATGACTATTTCTACAATCATTTATTTCACCCCAGACATTCTAGCTGTCAGGTTATTGAATATCCCTTTCTGTAACACTTCCCAAAGATGTAATTGGCTTGTAGGGCACAATTTTAAAGTAAATACAAATATAAAACAGTTATTTTATAATAATTTACAGCACTACTAATATTTAAGTTAGGGGTCATGATCAGTGTATTGTATCCAAGGTGAAGAGAAGCATCCATTTCTTTCAAGAGCGAAAATGTCTAAGTGCAGTTTTATAATAACATAAGACCATATCACCATTTTAGTGTTATTTTCATTAAAGGGATAGTTCACCAAAAAATGAAAATTCTCTCATCATTTACTCACCCTCATGTCATCCCAGATGTGTATGACTTTCTCTTTTCTGCTGAACACACACAAAGATTTTTAGAAGAATATTCCAGCTCTGTAGGTCCATACAATGTAAGTGAATGGTGACCAAAACTTTGAAGCTCCAAAACGCACATAAAGGCAGCATAAAAGTAATCCATAAGACTCCAGTGGTTTAATCCATATCTTCAGAAGTGATATAATTGGTTTTGGGTGAGAACAGACCAAAATATAACTCCTTTTTCACTATAAATCTTGACATCAGCAGTCTCCTTGGCAATCATGATTTCAAGCTCGATTACACTTCCCATAGTGCCATCTAGCACTCTGTGTATGCGTCAAGCACTAGGAAGTGTAATCGAGCTTGAAATCATGATTGTGCCTAGAGACTGCAATGGCAAGATGTACAATGAAAAAGGAGTTATATTTTGGTCTGTTCTCATCTAAAATCGATTAGATCGCTTCATAAGACATGGATTAAAACACTGGAGTCGTATAGATTACTTTTATGCTGCCTTTATGTGCTTTTTGGAGCTTCAAAATGTTGGTCACCATTCACTTGCAATATATGGTCCAATGGAGCCGAGATATTGTATGTAAAAAGTTATTTCAAACAGTAATAATACTTTGCAGCATTACTAATATTTAAGGTAGTGATGATGATCAATTTAATATATCCAAGGTGAAGAGAAGCATCAATTTCTTTCAAGAATGAAAATATTGACGTGTACTGTGTACATAGAGTACATAACAGTGTATGAATGCATGACAGTTCACATACTGCTTTAAAAGGGTATGGAGCTCTAATAAAGGATGAGAATTGTCTGAAGAAAGTTGGTTTTGTGCAGGCCAAGAAACAATCTGATTTTATTTTATTTATTTATTGTGATTTGTCTGCACTGATTTTATTATTACACTTTTATTTTTAGCTGAATGTATCATCCAATTAGCCAACATATTTAAAAAAAACAAACACACACAAAGGGTGAGGAATATGAAGTTAATGTAATACTGGGAATGATGGGTATTCCAGAGTTACATTTACATTTATGCATTTAGCAGATGCTTTTATCCAAAGCGACTTACAGTGCCCTGATTACAGGGACAATCCGCCTGGAGCAACCTGGAGTTAAGTGGCTTGCTCAAGGACACAATGGTGGCAGTTGGGATTGAACCAACAATCTTCTGCTTATCAGTTCAGTGCTTTAGTCCACTACACCACCACCACTCCAAGTTCTGCAGGCAAAAATTCCACGTGATTCCATGTTAGCCTGGTTTATATTCTTTATAAGGTCTGTACTTTTAATAACATTGTACTCCTTTGACAGCAGTCATGCTGATATGTCATGTTTTTGCAGGTGGGCAATGTCTGAAGGCTACGGGGCGTGTCTGATCAACAAACCTGAGCTCGTGAGAGACATGGTGAGACACGTTCGAAACCAAATAGACAATCCCAACTATGCAGTGTCCATTAAAATTAGGTGAGCATAAGCTTGACACTTTAAGGGGTCTTATCAGACATTTCATCATTTATTTTTCCCCCTGATTTTTTTTGCCCCAAAGACAGTCATAATTACATTTTCCATGTCCATTTTCTATCCTCGCTGACTCTTAGTAGTTTAGTTTTTTGACGTGTAAATGTGTTACTGTTTTGGTTTTCTGACGTCAGAAATCCAGTTGTTTCAGAACAAGTTGTTTTTGCATCTTAGTTTCAAAAAGTGCTCTTTTGGACACTTTTGTTTTCATATTATATCTCTTTGATTTAAGTGTGCCGGCCCGGAAGTCTTCATATTTGCAGAAAGCATCACATTTCCTTACAGTATTGATTTCTTTCTTGTCTTCAGAATTCATAAAGATTTGAGGAAGACAGTGGACCTCTGTCAGAAGGTGGAGGCAGCAGGGGTTTCCTGGATTACAGTCCACGGTCGTACAGCTGAAGAGAGGCACCAGCCGGTTCACTACGACGCCATTAAGACGGTCAAGGACAGCCTCTCCATCCCAGTCATCGCCAATGGTGACATCAAGAGCATGCAGAATGTGGAAACCACCTGTGACCATACGGGGGTGGATGGTGCGTGTCAGTTGATTGACAGATGATGTCAGGGTCCAAACTTTTGGTGTTAAAATAAAAAGTTATTTTCTGTTCAGTTCGAGAAAAATGTGCTGCTTTAGTAAAGGTGATTTTAACAGATTTTAACTAATTATTTTATTTCATGTAAAATCAACCAAATTTCAGAAACATTCTCGGCTGAAATTTTTAGATTTGTTAATACTGGGGCCTGGGTAGCTCAGTGGTAAAAGACGCTGGCTACCACACCTGGAGTTCACTAGTTCAAATCCCAGGGTGTGCTGAGTGACTCCAGCCAGGTCTCCTAAGCAACCAAATTGGCCTGGTTGCCAGGGAGGGTAGAGTCACATGGGGTAACCTCCTTGTGGTCACCATAATGTAGTTCGTTCTCGGTGGGGCACGTGGTGAGTTGTGCGTGGATGGCGTGAAGCCTCCACACGCGCTATGTCTCCGTGGCAATGCACTCAACAAGCTACATGATAAGATGCACAGGTTGACGATCTCAGACGCGGAGGCAGCTGGGATTCGTCCTCCGCCACCCGGATTGAGGCGAATCACTACGTGACCACGAGGACTTAAAAGCACATTGGGAATTGGGCATTCCAAATTGCATGGAAAAAGGGAAGAATCCCACCCCAAAAAAAGATTTTGTTAATACTTTTTCTGTAGAAAGATAAACATAAATGATGATAAAAGCCTAAATATTAAATGGCATGGATCAGTATTTACTGAGTAATCTATTATTTTTGTAGAAGAGGGTCAAAATGATCATTTTTGCTTATGACTTTGGAGTAGGGATGCCCCGATACTGGAATCGGAATTGGGTACGATACCACGCTCATGTAGTTGTGCTCGAAAAAATGCTCCGATACCATCTGACATATGAATGTCATAACGTAAACATTAAGCACATTAATTAAAATCAGGTTATGTCCAAATGAGAATTGAATCGCAAAAGCTGTGATTTAATTAGATAAATATATAGTTTGCATGTGCTGCGTGCTTCAAATGTGAGTGTTTGTGAATGTGTGGAGCCAGTGTTGTTATATTTTCATTTGATTAAAGTTTTATGAATTAAAGATTAATGAATACATTTATTTAAGCACCATTTTGATGATAAAATTGAAATAAACTGTTGATATGGAATTCAGAATTCAGGAACTCGGCAAGTACCAAAAAAAGTAACGGTAATCGTACTCATTCTCAAAAAAGGGCATCGGGACATCTCTACTTAGGAGCAAAACTGCAGGTCAAAAAAATAACCTTAGAAAGGTGGCAGCATTATTATAATAATAATAATAATAATAATTATTACACAGAGATAGGTACGTCTCTTTCTAAAATCAGTTGACTTCAGCACCTTTTGTTGCATTATATGCCAATGGTGGGAGCCAAAAAAAGAATTTGTGTTGTTTTTACAAAGTTAAACTCCAGAAGTATTAAGTATATCTTAATATCCTTTTAGATTCTGGTTAAAAAAAAACTTTCCTCTTTGTGTCTTCATTTTTAAGGCCCTATATGGTTAAATTCCCGAGATATTGGGCTCTCAATGTGGCTCCATGTGTAAATTCAGTTGTACCCATTTTCGATGGTCGAAAACCAAATATGGGTCACATGAAATGAAGCTAGTTTATCTTGTCCAACAAAGCAAAGGTCTGAAGTACAAACAGTGTTGAAACTAGAAATGTACCTTTTATTTACATAAAAACACTCAAATGTCAAACATTTTCATGAGTCCAAAAATACTCTGTTTTTAAGGACAAGCGACACATGTGGCTCTTTAGTTGGTGTGATATCTAGATTTTGGGTTTCAGAAATGTACATCTGCTAAGCTCTGTAATGCATAATTAGGGGTCCAAGCACCAGTAGTATATTAAGGCACATGTATGTACATTTAAGTCCCCCCAACCTTTCGTTATGATGTCCACTGGGTGGGGTTAAGCTTTAACTGGCAACCCTTAACCACCCCATAATTCACAGTCTGGTTGATTTACTTCCCCACATAAATGCTAACCACCACACACTGTGTATTTCTATAGTGTGATGTCATTGGACTAGTCTTCTGTTTGATCTGTTACAGGCGTGATGGTCGCTCGTGGACTGCTGGCCAATCCTGGCATGTTTGCAGGGTACGAGGAGACCCCGCTGCAGTGTGTGTGGGACTGGGTGAACATCGCTTTAGAACACGGGACCCCCTTCACCTGTTTTCACCATCACTTAATTTACATGCTAGAACGCATCATGTCTCAGCCCGAGCGGAGGGTGTTCAATAACTTATCCAGCACTGCTGCAGTCATTGACTACCTTCAGAGTACTTATGGCTCCTCGTAGTATTTTTAATGAATGTATTATTTTTTTAAAGCTGTAATAAAATCATAAATGAGGACCATCTTTATACTTGTCTGAAAACAGACCTGTTTTATTCTCAATAAGTGTTTTAGAATGTGAATGAGTGATTTACCTTGTCAAGACCAATTGGATCAACATAAATTACTACAATACATTCATACCTCAAACGTGAATTTTGAAGCAGCCATGTGTTTATTTTTAAAAACGTATGTAATTCAATACGGCTTAAAAATTCATGTTTGAGGTATGAATGTATTGTAGAACAAAACGTCCACGTATCATCAAGTAATGTTTACCACAGACCTTATGTTACACTAGTTCAAAACCCCATTATAAAACCCATAGGAAAATCCCCATGGCGAATTAGACTTCTGGGTTTACCTACAAATTGACATCATGTTTGAACAGCTCTATTCACACAGCACTACAGTTCTTCTAACTTATTTAAAAAAAAAATATGTTTATTTATTTATTTTTTCACACAAATGACCACGTTTCCTCTGACAAAATATTAACTCATTATTTATTTAATTTTTGTCTTTGGAAAGAGTAATCACTTAGTTAAAATGAGTTTTAGCCATTGAAATAAATATCTTTCACACAAATCAACACAGTTAAGATATGCTGACTTTATTATTTTTATTTATTTATTTTTTGGCCATTGGGCAGAGTAATCACGAAGTTAAAATCATTTGAAATCAATGCAAAATAATGTAAAGCAAGGATTTCCTCACAGGAGTTTAGACATTATTCACAGCAGCGCCATCTTTGATTTTTGGCGGGAATTACAATAAGACTGTGAGGGATAGACGTAGACTCTTCAATAGGTTGTACAGTCATTTAAAGTGTTTTTGGATCGTTCCGCGGACAAAACACTGAAAAAATATCTTTCCAAGAACATTAAGTAGACAAAAAAAAAAAAAAAAAAAAAAACTCCAGGCAACATGAGCTGTGGAAAATAAGATGTGATCTAAGAGCTTTTTACAGCTGTGTACGGTGCGGTTCCTTTGAAGAGATGGTAAGTCTATCCCTCACAGCCTCGTTGTCATTCCCATTAAAAATCAAGATGGCGCTATGGTGAATAAGGTCTATTGTACACAAACTTGCCGTCGGCCAAAGTTGTAAATGCAGAGAAATGTATTTTCGCCCGTTTCCAGCAAATACCGGTTAGGATACAAGCATTGATTTTTTTATTTTTGTTTTAAATCAAGACATGGAACCCATAGCTTGCTGAGTGTGGAAGAAGTCAACCTTGTGAGCAGTGAGGCTATGGCTCAAGTCCTGGCTTGGAAAAGGATGCTTTGTTTTGGTGATCTCTACAGAATTATTTTAATAACTTGGGGCTCACAGATTGGTAGCTCACAATGGAAGGACAGTGCCTCAAAACCTCTTTATCTCATCTTCAGAATTATTTTAAAGATGGGTTTCAGACAGAACAAGAGCCAACATGGGCAGCTGGTAGCTCAATGGGGAAGGGTTACTGTTTTAAACTAGAAAAGTCTGGGTTCAAATCCCATTTAATGATTGAAAGTATTTTCTTCTCAACTTCCAAAATATTAAAAAGACATGAGGACCACAGAACAGGAGCTGGTGGAGCAGTTGGTAGCTCTGTAGGGACTGCTATGACCTGCAGACATGAGAAGTCTGGGTTCAAACACCAGTGATGGTGAGTGGAAAAGAGATGTCTGGGTTCAAACACCAGTGATGGGTGAGTGGAAAGGATTGGTAGGGTAGTGTTTAGGGTACAATTTTTGAGGTGGTTGTGTGGTACTCCAGTGCATGGCACTGTTAAGTATTTTGGAAAAAGGTTGCAGCCTTGTATATAACCCCCTATTTTCACCATCCAGGAAAGTGGGGGGGGACCCACACTCAATTGGTCCCCCCCCTTCTTGGTCTGGTTGCAACCTTCACATGCAGGACAGTTACCCCAAGATTGAACCATGAACCTCCTGGTTCAAGGTCAGTGCTCTTACCACTGAGCCACTGGAGCCTGCACGTTGGTAATTTATCTCCTGGGAGCTTTCTCCATATGTCGCCTATAGAACGCAAAATGAACAAAACATCACTCCAAAATGCATTACAAGATCTCCAAACTGTCCTTTGGCTGCATTTCCCAGGAGTTGAACCCAGTTTCTCTAGGTAGCTGATGCCATGCTTTAACACTTGAGCTACAGGTTAAACACATAAGCTAACAAATTAGAAGGTCTGTAAATGGTTTCAGTATTGGAAAAGCCATTGCCAAAATAACAGCTTTTTGTAAATTCAGTCTAAGGATAAAAGTCTTGCTTAAGGGAACGACGCTCTAGACTTCCTGGTACGAGTGGCATAAATTTATCTCCTAAGCAACAGAGTGTATTGTGGTTGTTTTTAGGACTCAAACCCAGAATTTCAGGTATAGAAAGTGAATGTTTATCTCCTGAGCCACTGAGTTCATAGTATTTTGGGGGTGTGTTTTAGGGGTTGATGCTTTATTACATTTGACGAAAAAAACATAATTGTTGTCATATTCGAACTTAGACTCATGGGGATAAAAGGCAATAGTTTATCTCTTAAGCCACTGAGTTGGGAGTGTGTTGTTGGGGTTGACCCTCTGTTACATTTGATGAAAGAAACTTAGAGGTTATAGGATTTGAATGCAGACATCTGGGTATGACAGTAGACAAATGATCTCTTGAGCCACTGAGTTTGGAGTGTATTGCAGTCTGTTTTTGGAGTTGATGCTTTGTTTACATGTGACTTAATAAAACGTAAAAGTTGCAGGACTTGAACTTAGACTTTCAGGCATGTAAGGTGAACGCTTATCTCTTTTGCATATGACAAAAAAAAACTTGCACGTATTCAGATTTGAACTTAAATTTCTGTGTATAACTGGCCAACGTTTATATCTTGAGCCACTGAGTTTAGAATGTTTTGTGTGTTTTTGGGGTGATGCTTTACAACATGAATTACAACAAGATCACTTCCACGTGATTTAAAGTGGCACAATATTTAAGAAATCTCTCAGATATATAGGAGTTATTTAGTACTTAAATTTCTTAAATTGTGTTAAGCTACAAATTCAGTTGTAAGAAAGTGAGAGTCCAGTGGTGTATCAGGGGACAGAGCTACTATATACATGTATCCATAAATATGGCATTGGCCCAGATTGATTGGCATGTGACCAGGTCTTGGAATAAAATTGCACATTTAGCCCACAAATGCCAGGATGACATCTCATCTCTGCTCCTAACGCTTAGTGACTTCACGCAGGGCCAGCCATACCTTCGCTAACATGTCATGACCTCCCCTAAAAACACCTTCAGAAAGACACACAAAACCATTAACCTCAGTCAGAATATACATTAATAGAAAATACATATCTAGACACCTGCCAGGCTCACCTGCGTTCAGATCACTGGAAGAGACAAATACAAAGGCAAAGTTTTTGTCTAGAAGGTGTCAATTTAGCTAGTTCACAGTGCAAATATATGAGATGTGGTGCCCCCTAATGGTAGATATGGGCTTACATACCTTAAGAACTGTTTGCACACCACTGTGCAATAAGGTTGGCATACCTCACCACAACCGCTGCATGAGTGGGTGTGTTGTTCAAGCACTCAAGTGTCAGATACAGTATTTTTTCAGACAAATAGTTACTGTTCATCTCAGACTTTAGATCTTAGGGTTTTCAAACTGAGGTCCACAGAGGGGGACGTAGGAGGTCCGCAGGAAATTATAAAGAAAAATTGTGTTAAAAAAAAAAAGGTAAATATACAAAATTTGACATTATTACTATTTCATTCCGATTTCAAAAGACTACAAATAAACAAAAATTTAATTTGTAAAGTTTTTCTTCAAGTTTGTACCATTGCTCTAATAGTTGGTAGGAAAAAAAGATATGCTGTCAACAACACATTAACCCTTGTGCGACCTTCGGGACATTTTTGTCTTTTTCATTTGTGTTAATGCCAGTGGCATACATTTTGCCAAAGGTGTGTATTTTTGGGGGAATTTTGATATTTCCACCTCAGTTCCTATAATACATCTATAATAAACTGTGTACACAAAATAGTTACACTCAGGACCTTCAGCACAAAAATGTCCCCATTTAATGAAACCCATTAAAACTGCAATATTTGATCCCAGTGCCATTAAAGCATAAGATCACGAATTCTATGATATTATGCTTTCATTCTGGAGCCCTGGCTTCAAAATTTAATTTTGTAATATATTCCACCAGATGGCACCATTTTTCTCATGTTTAGCCTATGGAGCAAATACAAGCTTTTTTCCTATTTTCTGTTTGCTGTATTATAGAGCACTGCAGGCCACTTGAATAAATGATGCAGATAAAATTGTGTGGGTGTGCTGGTATGGATGTCAGAGTGTGTTTTGTATGTGTGTATTGAGAAATTTGTGTGTGTGTGTAAAAAACAACAGTGGCATTATGTTAACAAACTGGCATTTAAAGGGTTAAAATCCTGAAAATGAATATTTGGTAGTTATGATCATGACTGATGTTGATTAAAAAATCTAAGTCAGTAAAAGTAGAAAATAATATTAATATATAATATTTTTATGGCAGTTTTTTGACACAGACATTTTTGTCTTCTAAGGTCTGAGTGTGAGGTTTTTTAATTTTATTTGACACTGCACAAAAAATTATAATTCATCAAAATCAATGTTGTTGCTAATCATTGCCATACCCCAGACTACCACATATGCCTGAAGTACAGGTGCATCTCAATAAATTAGAATGTTGTGGAAAAGTTCATTTATTTCAGTTATTCAACTCAAATTGTGAAACTCGTGTATTAAATAAATTCAATGCACACAGACTGAAGTAGTTTAAGTCTTTGGTTCTTTTAATTGTGATGATTTTGGCTCACATTTAACAAAAACCCACCAATTCACTATCTCAAAAAATTAGAATATGGTGACATGCCAATCAGCTAATCAACTCAAAACACCTGCAAAGTTTTCCTGAGCCTTCAAAATGGTCTCTCAGTTTGGTTCACTAGGCTACACAATCATGGGGAAGACTGCTGATCTGACAGTTGTCCAGAAGACAATCATTGACACCCTTCACAAGGAGGGTAAGCCACAAACATTCATTGCCAAAGAAGCTGGCTGTTCACAGAGTGCTGTATCCAAGCATGTTAACAGAAAGTTGAGTGGAAGGAAAAAGTGTGGAAGAAAAAGATGCACAACCAACCGAGAGAACCGCAGCCTTATAAGGATTGTCAAGCAAAATCGATTCAAGAATTTGGGTGAACTTCACAAGGAATGGACTGAGGCTGGGGTCAAGGCATCAAGAGCCACCACACACAGACATGTCAAGGAATTTGGCTACAGTTGTCGTATTCCTCTTGTCAAGCCACTCCTGAACCACAGACAACGTCAGAGGCGTCTTACCTGGGCTAAGGAGAAGAAGAACTGGACTGTTGCCCAGTGGTCCTAAGTCCTCTTTTCAGATGAGAGCAAGTTTTGTATTTCATTTGGAAACCAAGGTCCTAGAGTCTGGAGGAAGGGTGGAGAAGCTCATAGCCCAAGTTGCTTGAAGTCCAGTGTTAAGTTTCCACAGTCTGTGATGATTTGGGGTGCAATGTCATCTGCTGGTGTTGGTCCATTGTGTTTTTTGAAAACCAAAGTTGCTGCACCCGTTTACCAAGAAATTGTGGAGCACTTCATGCTTCCTTCTGCTGACCAGCTTTTTAAAGATGCTGATTTCATTTTCCAGCAGGATTTGGCACCTGCCCACACTGCCAAAAGCACCAAAAGTTGCTTAAATGACCATGGTGTTGGTGTGCTTGACTGGCCAGCAAACTCACCAGACCTGAACCCCATAGAGAATCTATGGGGTATTGTCAAGAGGAAAATGAGAAACAAGAGACCAAAAAATGCAGATGAGCTGAAGGCCACTGTCAAAGAAACCTGGGCTTCCATACCACCTCAGCAGTGCCACAAACTGATCACATCCATGCCACGCCGAATTGAAGCAGTAATTAAAGCAAAAGGAGCCCCTACCAAGTATTGAGTACATATACAGTAAATGAACATACTTTCCAGAAGGCCAACAATTCACTAAAAATGTTTTTTTTATTGGTCTTATGATGTATTCTAATTTTTTGAGATAGTGAATTGGTGGGTTTTTGTTAAATGTGAGCCAAAATCATCACAATTAAAAGAACCAAAGACTTAAACTACTTCAGTCTGTGTGCATTGAATTTATTTAATACACGAGTTTCACAATTTGAGTTGAATTACTGAAATAAATGAACTTTTCCACGACATTCTAATTTATTGAGATGCACCTGTATGTATCCGGGGACTTTAACATTTTAAGCATAAATTTAACCCTTGTGTGTCAATAAAACAAGTTACTCAGAGGTCCTTCGGGGACAAAAATGTCCACGTCAAAAAACTGCCATAATAATATTACATATTTATATTACTTTACATTTTCAATGAGTTATGGAGCTTTTCCTATGACAGAAGTTTTCCTTTTTTCTTGAAAATATATCTACAGCTGCATGTTCCCAGTCAAAACAAAAGCTGTTATTTCTTCTGTCTGGTCACATCACTAGAAAAGCCACGATAAATTGCTCAGGTAGGACTGGTCAATAAAGTTTTTAAGGCAAGACTTGGCAAAGGATCAAATGGGATGGGTCATGTAACAGATTTTGTATAAGTAGGCCAATTACGCCACTTTAAAAACACCAATGTTCCATCAACAAATCTATTTGAAAACGCCAACATGAACAATGCATGCAAGGCAAACATGAGCTTGACAGTATTTAGGATGCTGAACAAACACAAACCTAAGAGTGCTCAGATGATCATGTGTGACATAATGAGCACTCTAAGGGGTTTCAGGAGGTGATATGGCTTGAGATCTGAGGTTACAGCCCCATTATTGTGGACATGCGATAAGGATTTGGTTTCAGGATGTAAAATCACACTGCAGTTTGTTGGTCTCCTGGGAGACCTGGTCAGACACTCACGCTGGGAGTTGCGGGAGCTATCCTAAGGGGGGCCAATGCTGACTACAATTACAAGGTACAAACACTGAAGCTTAATCAGACAGACAGCAGCGTTAGGTCGGTGGGGGATGAAAGTGACAACTGCACTATACTGAGAAAGTCTGAAGTTTATTTGGATGATTAGTGGTACTTGCTAAGGCAAAAATCACTAAGCAGTTGCGTTACATCGCATCAACAGACACGCCCGGTGTAAACAGGGTGAAACTATGAGCAATAATATCTGTCTACAGGGGTCAGTTCAAAATATCATTGAGACATGAGGGTTGGTTGTTTAGACTTGTTAACCTACAGCAAATACTTAATGTGCCAATCATCTAATCTGCCCCTCTTCCTCCTGATTGGACTTCCTGTGAGGTATTTTTTGACCACCTCGAGAGCACTATCAGCAGTTACATCATCAACATCATCACCGCTTTAAAACTCTGCAGCAACTTCCTGTGTCAGGAAGGAATATATTTAGAAAGGAATATTATTGGTACAAGTTAAGCTCAGTCGACAGCATTTGTGGCATAATGTTGATTACCACAAAAAATAATTTCGACATCCTTTTCTTTAAAAAAAAAATCGATGTTACAGTGAGACACTTACAGTGGAAGTGAATGGGGCCAAACCTTGAAGGGTTTAAAGGCAGAAATGTGAAGCATATCATTTTATAAAAGCACTTACATTAATTATTCTGTTAAAACTTGTATCATTTGAGCTGTAAAGTTGTTTATTTCGAAATTTTTACAGTCATTTTAGGGTTATATGGTTTGTCATCATGGCACCAAAGTTGTAAAATTGGCTATAACTTTACACAGAAAAGGTTAGTAAGATATTTTATCACAATAAAATCATGTTAACACACATATTGTTTACGTCTTGTGTCTATACCTTTGAAACAGTGAGTATTTTAACGTTTACACACTAGTCCCATTACTTTCCATTGTAAGTGTCGAAGTCGAACGAGTCAAAATAAATTTTTGTGGAAATCAACATTATGCCTCAAATGTTGTCCATTGAGCCTAACTTTTACAGAACCCGGAATATTCCTTTAAGCCTATTTTAGGAGTTTAACTCCTATTTTTTAACATTAGCCTTTTTTGTTGTTGTTGTTGTTGCATCGTGACATTATTTTCATAAAATAATATTTTACCCTCAAAATATCCTTTCCATAATGCATGTAGACATTTTTCTTTTTTCATTTTCAAGTCCTTTTTTTTTTGTATAAATTATCCTCCCTGCCCAGTAGGTGGCGATATGCATAAAGAATGCAAATCACCAAAAACAAAACAAGAAGAATGTGAAAGTGAAAATGGAGATTTATAGTAAAAAAGGACTTAAATATTGATCTGCTTCTCACCCACACCTATCATATAGCCTCTGAAGACATGGATTAAACCACTGGAGTCATATGGATTACTTTTATGCTGCCTTTATGTGCTTTTTAGAGCTTCAAAGTTCTGGCCACAATTCACTTGCATTGTATGGACCTACAGAGCTGAGATATTCTTCTAAAAATCTTTGTGTTCGTTTGGGATGGCATGAGGATTTTGTAAATGATGAGAGAATTTTCATTTTTGGGTGTCTGTCCCTTTAAGACAACACACCACCTGAGACATTAAATATAAATGCCTTGGGCCGTCGAGAGGATGAGCTGCAGTGCCAAGTGAAAGTATAAACAATGCTTAAGGTAGAGGAAAAGGCATTGCGCACATTGACTCTTACGTGTATTGTCTTGTCACCACTGGGCAGTTGTGCCCCTTACAATACCTCTGTGCCCCACACTTTGAGAATACTTTCCATTTCAGAATCTGCTCTGAATCTTGTCACTGAATCATATAAACAGACACACTATCAGCTTTGTGCTGAAAGTATTCTGACCCAGTGCAAAGAGATAAAACCTGCAGTTATATGCCACACAACATGTGTGACACTTTACAAATCATTTGACTGTGTAAATATTGTGTTTGAAAGTGGGAACTGGTTAATCGCTGCATCTCTCCTTTTGAGAGAGTGAGACACTTCTTGTCACGGATCTGCTGAGAGGAAGGACCCAAACGATAAATGAAACAGAATACAAACAAAAACTCTCTCCATGGAGATAAGATCAAATAAACAGAACTAGCCGAATAAGGCAACATAAACGACCAAAGCCAGTAGCTAGCTGAACGAACCAACCAACCAACCAACCAACCAACCAACCAACTGACTGGGCAAAAACACTAAACAATTAAGCACAGGACTAAACAGGAGGGGAGCTTAAATAGGGAGAGGTTAATGGCAGACAGGTGTAGTGGATAATCAGTAGATAGGAGTAATGATCGTTGCCATGGCAGCTGGGGTTGGCATTCTTGACATGGCACCTGCAAGACACAAGAGGAAGAAACACAGGGAAACACACAGACAAGACAATCTGACAGACAGAGGTGGCACTTCCTTCCTGGAAGCTTTCAAAGAGTGTAGTTTTATTCTGTACACAGCGAATACAAACTCGAACATGTTTCTAAATGAGTTACTAATGATTTATCAAGGAAGATAACAATCCATGCATAGGCTTGATAAGATGTTTGCACACTTAGTACTTAACACTTGGGGAAAAGGGGGAGGCAAGGGCATTAGCAAAGTCTAAATCCCTGTTAAATACTAAAGCAGATTAGAATGGGCAAAAAGCCTTTGGTTGTTTATCCTCACTTATGGCAAAGAAATATCCTTACATCAGCCTTAAAAAGTTGACATTCTTTTTGGTCTTAGGACGATATCACATGTTAACAATGATGAATTTATCCTGTGATGCAACACACCCTTGAAATTAGGTCTGAAAAATAAGTTCCTAGTAAGTACATTTTCATTTTCACAGTACCTGATGCATTACGGAAAGGAAGAAAAAATGGGTTTAATTGCCATGAAAATGCAAAATATCTAAATGGTTATAAAATAGTTTCTCTTTTGATTTTGGGGCAAAATGTAACCTGGATATATATTTTTTTCCATTCATTTCTGGATAGTTTTCGTGAGATTCACCCAGACATAATCAAAATAGTTTAACTGATTCTCTTACAATCAGTTTACAAAGTGGTCCACTGAATCTAAAGAGGCATGAATCATATGAGATATCTACTTAAACACACAGGTCCCTCCTGTCCCAGCGAGAGTATTGAGGACACAGTCACTGTGGGAACATTCCATGCCTAAAATACACCAAAGTAATACACATGAATCTCGGTGTCATGCAATCTTGGCAGAACTCTGGATACAGAGTATTGCTTCAATTATCAGAGTTAACCGTACTTGGTTGTGATGTCACAATGCACTCAAAAAAAAAAAAAAAAAAAATAATGCTTTGGCTGAATGGACAGTGGCTCCACATATTTAAAAAGAGTTTTTTTTTTTTTTTTTTTAAAAGGATTAGTTCATCCAAAAATGAAAATGCAGTCATTGTTTACTCACCCCTGTGTTGTTATAACCCTATATGACTTTCTTTCTTTTTCTTAACACAAAGGAAGAAATTATGAAAAATGTTGTGCTCAGTGATGTTATACAATTGCAAAATACAGAAGTCTAATAAATTATTCAATGAGACTCTTGATTGTTCTGAAAGCATACGATAAGGTTTGGAGAGAAACAAACTGAAATCGAATGTATTATTTAGTGACCGTTGATCTCCTGTGCGCGTTCAAGACATTGATATGCTAGCTAGTGACAGGAAATATTAGCATGCTAAACACATGCTGGTGGAAGGCACTACTGAGTCCAACTAGGTCACTTTGCTGCTAAGATACTCTTTTTAGTTGAATCAACTCAGTTAATTTAAGTTACCTTGGTTACATTAGTGTTTTTTTAACCCTTATGTTGTGTTCCGGTCATTTTTACCAGACTATTTTTTTTATTTGATTATTTTTTTTAACATTTTCTTAAACATTTTTTGGTTTTATTTCACTTTGTTACACCTGTTGTTTTCACGGTCAAAAATGACCGGCCATTGGAAATGAATGGATTAGACTACAAAATACAGAAATATTAAGTGTTCAGGAGCATCACAATCCTCTAGATGAGCACATATGTGGATGTATGTTTGCACACACAAAGTCCTCGGACATGTGCACACACACATACACACACACACACACACACACACACACACACACACACACACACACACACACACGTCCTTCCATGTACACTCTTTGAGGAATATTTCAAGATCTACTTATCATATTATGTTGTGTTTGGGCTTGTTTGAATCAGGATAGTCTGCTGTATGTTACGATATTGTCTATGTTATATGTATGTTTTCAGGAAGTAGTAAGAAAAAACATGACAAAAAGCCACTCCTGTTTATTATATTTACTAATGACAAAACCTGTCATTATTCTGAAAAAGAAGTTGATAAATGCAATATTTTGTGATAATATATGCAATATGAGAGATTTATAAACAATCTTAGTGGGCCATTCATTTTTGACCAGGAACAAAAAATGTGTTAGCACAAAATGAACACAGCAAAAGGGTTAATGATATGAACATGGGAGGATTGAGTAAAACTGAGGCTAGTGAAAGTTCACTCTTTTGAGTGTGCTGTACAGTAGTAATAAATTTAAAACATACTATATGCAAGCTAAATTTCACGTTGCACTCTGAAATTCAACGCGCAATTCATAACGTAATGCAAGTATATGACATTAAAACATGTTTGTGGAAATGAGAATGATCATATTTCATCAATTTAATAAGTGCAAAGTTGCATGATGAAGTTTAAAATGGAATTATATTAAAGAAGTACATTAAATAACAAATTGTACATTGTGAAAGTGATCATTCTAGTCTCAGACTAACATCCATAAAATCATCTAGCTGTACGACTTACATGAACAGACAGTAAAATGATAAAAAATCTTCAATATATTTCTCCAAATGTACAAAGTGTTTTTCCTCTTAAAGTCAAAAAAGCGTTGGAGCAGACGCATCCTGCTGCCGAGTGACCACATGCAAAAATAAAAATTTCAAGAAGGCCCTTGGATGACATTAGGCCTTTTTTAATAAGATAAAAACATTCATTATACTAAACTTTGGCAGTTTCTATATTAAAGGGATAGTTCACCCAAAAATGTATTTTCTCACCCTCATGTTGTTCCAAACCCGTCAGACTTCCTTCCTTCCGTGAAACACAAAAACGGTTGCTTCTTTCCATGTAATTCCAGGGAACCGTGACAGGAGCTTTCAAGCTTCAAAGAGGATGCACGTTTTCGTAGGAAGAAAGAAGAAATGCGGGTTCAGAACGGCATGGTGGCAATTTTTAATTTTCTGGTGAACTATTTCTTTAAACATACAGTAAACAGGACATGACTACTGACCACTTTTTGAAAAGGTGCTGTATAATGTTTCACAAGAGCAAAACACAGTAAACAGAGGAACAGAATCCTCCATTATCTTCAGTCCTATTGTCAAGAATAAAACCCCTTTTCATCACAGTAGTTATTCACAGTGTATGGTGCTTATGCAATATGCATTTGACAAAGGTGGACCATTTTGAAAGTCTGTTTCTATTTTAGTAAACTACCGTGGTTCACTAATGCTCTCCTAAAAAGTCATTTTTATCTGGCGTAGGTTATTCTAATAAAGTTGCAAACCTGTATGTCTTTATAAATATTACTCAAATGCATCTTTAGGCCTCGTTTGTACAATAGGAAACTGAGATATGCCTGAAATTGCATCCAAACGGTTGTAATGCCTCTAAAAAGAGTTACGATTACAGAAGCCCAGCTGCCCAAAAGTGTTAATAAAGGCACTCAGTAGTTCTCTTCATATTTAAAGCTGAAAGAATTGCTTTGTAAAGACAGTCAGTCAGTTCTGCTACATCGGATGCTTGAATATCTGCCGTCTCAACATGCAAAATCCTGTTGCATGCAGTTACAAGAGAGTACCGTCCTCATAAATCCAATCATGCAATAAAACTACAATCCAGACACCAATAACCAGCAGCGTCGTGGTGCTTCCAAAATACTGCTATGTGTGTGAAATGGCAGTTCATAAAGTCTAACTGTTCTCTTGATAGTTCTTCAAACGGCACACATTATTGCTGCTAATGCAGCTACCCTTGTTTCTCTGAGGAAACATTTCTCTGTGGGGTTTAACGCTGCTACTTATATTCTCTTGAGAACCAGCATTTTTTGTTGTTGTTTATATGTCTGAGAACATACAGTATATGCCACCGTTTTTAGCCCTATTGTATCTTAAAGAGACATCTATTTGGGGGTTTAGTTAGCCAGTATGATTTCAAATTATTTACTGTGGCCAGTAAATGTAATAATAGTAATATCTGAATAAAGTAAGGTAGACCGGGGCTGGTTGTTGGATGGGAAAGTTGTTACAAGGGCGATATAGGTTGTGAGTATAAAATCCAATTGCACAAATAATTGTTTTCTCTAACATTATTGGCAAATCATCACGTTTTTAATGTTGTAATTTCATCCAACTCATTAATTACAATTTCAGTTAGCCAAAACAATGGTTTGATACACATTTTTGTGCTAAATACTCCATGCTAGACTGTTTAATGGCAGGTTCCCATTGTGACAACTTACCCCATATAGTGCAACAACATACCCCGCTATAGGGGTATATGGTCAACGTGTGTTCAATGATCTTTTTCCTGGCCAATAACTTTGCAATCCAGACTTTAAGGTACAGTATGTCCCTATACAGTTATTGACCTTTAAAAATAATTTTGAGAAATATTCACTGGTGTGACAACTAGCCCTGGTCTACCCTATTTAAAAAAAACGGTAACACTTCACAATAAGATTGTATTTGTTAACATTACTTAAAAACATTATAAGTACATGAACAATACTTTTTCATCATTTATTAATCTTGATTAATGTTAATTTCAATTTATAATACATTTTTTAAACAAACATTAACTACTGCATTATAAACTAACAAATGAACAATAGTATATTTATAAATTAATATGACCAAACATTAAAAAACGCTGTAAAAATATATTGTTCAATGTTATTTTATGATACTTAAAGGAATATTATGGGTTCAACTGACAGCATTTGTAGCATAATGTTGATTACCACAAACATTTATTTTGACTCGTCCCTTTCACTTTTCATTAAAAAAAAGTCAAAAATCAAGGTGAATGGAAGTTAATGGGGCCAATCCGTGAAACGTTAAAATATTAGCTGTTTCAAAAGTATAGCCACAAGACGTAAACAATATGCGTATTAAAGGGATAGTTCACCCAAAAATTAAAGTTTCCATCATCATTTACTCACCCTCATGCCATCCCAGATGTGTATGACTTTCTTTCTTCTGCTGAACACAAACAAATATTTTTAGAAGAATATTTCAGCTCTGTAGGCCTATACAGTGCAAGTGAACAGTGACCAGAACTTTGAAGCTCCAAAAAGCACATAAAGGCAGCATAAAAGTAATCCACACGACTCTGGTGGTTTTGTCTTCAGAAGCTATATGATAGGTGTGGGTGAGGAACAGATCAATATTTTAGTCCTTTTTTACTATAAATTCTCCTCCCTGCCCAGTAGGTGGGTTTGCATTCTTTGTGCATATCGCCAAAAACAAAACAAGATTTATAGTAAAAAAGGACTTAAATATTGCTGTTTCTCACCCACACCTATCATATAGCCTCTGAAGACATGGATTAAAATACTGGAGTCTTATGGATTACTTTTATGCTGCATTTATGTGCTTTGTGGAGCTTCAAAGTTCTGGCCACCATTCACTTACATTGTATGGACCTACAGAGCTGAGATATTCTAATGAAAATCTTCATTTGTGTTCGTTTGGGATGGCATGAGGGTAAGTAAATGATGAGAGAATTTTCATTTTTGGGTGAACTATTCATTTAACATGATTTTAGTGTAATAAAATCACCTACTAACCTTATCTGTATAAAGTTATATCTAATTGTACAACTTTGTTGACATGACGACATACCGCAAACCCTGTAATTACCGATTAAACAACTTTACAGCTCAAATAATAATACACAAATTTTAACAGAAAAATTAATGTGAGTGCTTTTATAAAGTAATAAGCTTCACATTTCTGTCTTTAAACTCTCCAAAAATTGGCCCAATTCACTTCCATTGTAAGTGCCCCACTGGCATAGGTGAATTAAGGACCAGGCCAATGGGGCTAGTGCCCAGGGGCCCTTGACTACCAGGGGTTGGGGGCTCTGGGCTGCAAGTTCTCGTGGCCCATCAACTTTGAAAACAAATGTTTGCATATGCTTAAATATGTGGGCCCCACAGCTTATACAAGGCCCCCTCAACAGGTCCCTGTGACTATTTGGGGGGACTTATAGGACCTTTTTGCCTTTCTGTTTCTAATTAAATTTTTTGAGCCACTCTTTAATCTTATAACGCCGCCTGGTGAAAGTTTACATGCTCTTCTGGAAATAGAAGACCTTGTAAAATAATTTCCAAAACAGCTACCTTCATACTTTGATGCACTCATCTTTTTTATGTGAAATCTTTGCTGATTTTGATAAAGTAAAATGAACAATAACGTTTATATTGTTATTGATATTTCAAAATGAGTATTTATTGAATTCAAACAACATGTGCTTTAAATGTCATTATTTTACAGAAAAATAGGTTTAAAAAATATAATTTTCTGAATATTTTTTCATATGTTAGGCTTTGTAGGGTTAAGCTATATTCTTTGTGTAAAAGGGCTGTCGAACACAAACGTTTATTATATTATTCATTGCTACAACTGCATGTTTGACCTACATTACAAACAAATAACTTGGCTGAGGTGGTTGGGAAAAAGAAAATACTGATATTTTACTTTGTGTGATTCAAAAGTACTGATTAAACTAGATACGTAACGTTTGTTGAGACAAACTATAATGTTGGTTTGACAAAACCTTGTCTGAAAGTTTAAAATAGTTTTAAATGCTTGAAGTTAGACATTTTTACAGGTTTAACAGTAAGTAAGAAAGAAGAGAGCATCTTAAAGTAGATTAAAGGTGCTGTAAGTGATTTTTTCATGGAAAATTATGCAAAAAATGTTCCTACTCCATTAAAGATATTAATGAAATAAGTGTCCTGAGATATCTCACCGGTCTCTGTGACAGCTGTAGACTTTGTAAACAGCAAACAAATATGTGTCCGTGGACATTGATGCTTTTCACCTGTCAATCATTCTGCTCGTTCTCATAGTGTTGTATTTGAAGCAGATCACTGAGGCTATGACTCATAATGTTTGTCAGTTGAGGATGCTATTGTGCCACTGTTGAATTTGACAGCCACAGGAACAAACAATGCTGCTCTTTTGTTCTGTTTTGGTCTCCAAATTATATTTGGAGGGCGGGGATTTGGAATGAGGGGGCGTGGCTAATACAATGGCTCAGTCACGTGAAAGCTTCAGAATGATAAAATCGCTTACAGCACCTTTAAAGGACTTGTGTGAAAGTTTTGAAAGTTTGAAATTACGAACATTCCAAAATGGACTCATAGCTCATTTAAATATTCTGTTAATGTATTGTAGTCTAGGGGATTTTTGGACACTTTGAAAAGGCTTAAATGATACTGTAGCTGGTTTTTTTTTTAAATGAAAGACTAATAATGGTAGGTAAGCTGTAGGGTTGTTCCAAACAGAATTTCCCCAAAAATGACCAAATGACCACTATTTTTGAGCCCAACACCTTTCAGCCCTTCAAAGCTCTCACAATGGAGGGTAAAGTCTTTGAAGGAAACAGGAACACACCCCATCATTCAGATGAGTTAGAAAAGATATAGCAACGTAGGCCAGAACTGCCTGAATTTCACCAAACCCTTGCATAGATACTGTAGGAGCCTACTGTATTTGTTAAATAAAAAGAAAATTGGCCTCGGGGCCCTTGCAAGTCATAATCCGCCCCTGCTCACTGGAACCACAATTTTTGCTTTTTTTCTCTAGAGAAAAGGAGGCAGTCATCGAAATGATTTTTTTTATGCCGCAAATCAACGTTATGCCACAAATGCTGTCCACTGAGCTTAACTTATGCTAACAAATACAACCTGTTACCAAAAAAATTAAAATAAATAATAATAATAATAATATTTTATACAAAAAAATTCCCAGTGCCCTTTTTGATGGTTCCCAGGAGTATACACTAGGAAAAGCCCAATTTTTCTGTTTCAGGCTTCCCATTGG